>NW_017731710.1:1010364-1048059 GCF_001890085.2 Hipposideros armiger
CAGTGAAGCAGCGTCCTCCACAACTAGATTGAAGAACAAAACGACAGCAACTTGTCTGTTCCCCTTCCCCCAATTCCCCATCACTGTTCCCATCCCCCCAATTACCCAATAAAAAAAATCTTTAAAGAGTCACGTAACTACAATATCTTTAAAAAAAAAACAAACAAACAAAGAGATACCTGCACTCTCGTGTTAATTACTGCATTATTCACAATAGCCAAGATATGGAAGCAACCTGTTTGGCAGCAGATAAATGAGTAAAGAAGAGGTGGTATGTATATACACACTGGAATATTATATTATTCAGCCCTAAGAAGGGAATCTTGATATTCGTAACAACATGGATGGACTTCGAAGGCACTATGCTAAGTGAAATAGGACGGAGGAAGACAAAATACCATACATCCTCACTTATTGCTGGAATCTAAAAAAGGTGAACTCATAGAAACAGAGAGTAGAATAGTGATTACCAGAGGCTAGGGAGTAGGAAAAATGGGGAGATACTGGTGAAAGGGTACAAACTTCCAGTTATCAGATGAATCAGTTCTGGGAATCTAATATACAGCTTGGTGACTATAGTTAAGAATACTGTATTATACGCTTGAAAGTGCTAAGAGAGTATATCTTAAATGTTCTTACCAGCAAAACAAAAAAGGTAATTATATGAGCTGATGGAGGTGTTAATTAACCCTATTGTGATAATCACTTACGTATCAGATAATCACGTTGTACACCTTAAACTTACACAAACGCTATATGTCAATTATATCTCAATAAAAGTGGAAAAAGAAAAAATTTACATATACCCTAAGACTTAGCAATTCACTTCTAAATATATACCCAACAAAAACACATACATATGTACCCCAAAAGACAAGCCAGAAAATGCTCATTGCTGCATTATTTGTAATAGCCCAAAGCTGAAAACAAACAAAATATTTTTCAACAGGAGGGAAAGTATGCATATGTATCATGATATGTACATGTAATTGAACACAGGGGTACAAAAAAAATGAGTAAACTATGACCAAATGCTTCAACATGGATGAATCTCACAAACATACCTACTGTACAATTGCCTTTATATAAAGTTCAAAACCAAGCAAATCGAAATTATGATATTAGAATATTTCATTGTTTCCCATGTGTGAGGTACCACGGCTATGAAACTGAATAAACGATGATGTTAGAAATTAGTATAGCACTAACCTTTGGGGACATAAGCGGACAGTGACTACTGGGAGCTCTGGGGAAGCTTCTGGGTTGGTGACAATGTTTTATTTCTTGGTCTGAATTGTGGCTACTGGGATGTCTTTACTCCGGGGTAATTTATTGAGCTTATTAATTGTATATGTGTCTACATGTAGGTCAACAAGCAAACATCCATTAACCACCTAATGTGGGTATGTAAGATTGTCCTGAGCACTGTGTTCCCTCTTCTTTGACCTGCTTTGTTTTAGCATCACCCCAATGGAGGGAGCCCATGCTTACTAACTAGCTTAAGGGACAGCACAGTAAATGAGGACAGCCAGGCTCTGCAGGTCCACTCTACGAGTGGAAAGTAGGGCTCAGTTAGGCTTAGGCTAGAGGCTCAGTGACTTTAACTAGCAGTGTCCACTTTAGCACTTCCCAGTTCATGAAAGCTATTCTGTGCCACTAAATATCCATAGATAATTGCATGCTGATGGCCAAGAGGCCCCTGCTCCAAAGGCTGAGTGAGTCTCCTTGATTCAGGTATCTGGCTCTGTCATCGGGAAGCAGCAGTTGGTAGGGAGCTAGAGGACGAGCTTGCTGCAACCCCAGATGCTTGAGTGGGTGGGAGGCAGGGTTAAGTTTGAACTTGCTGAGAACTGTGCTCTGGTTACACACTAACTACGTTATGTATTTTCTCAGCTATACAGCTATAAGAATGGTAACATACCTGTTAGTTTTTTGCATAAATTGTGAATGACATCAATTGTGTGACAGTCTTGCCTGTATCCAGATGAAAATTCCAGTTACAAAGTTAAAGAAATAAAAACATTTTGAGCCCCCACCCCCTGACCCAAAAACAACAACAACAAGCCCTTCAAGTTTCAAGGGGAGGGGACAAACACCCTTCCTCTTGATAGGAGAATGGGAAGCTTCTAGGAAATATGTGACTTGAGAGTTTCTAGGAAATATGTGACTTGAGAAAATGGTAAGTGAAACATGTTCGTTCCAGAAAGACAAATACAACGTGATTCCACTTATATGAAATACCTAAAGTAGTCAAATTCATTGAATCAAAGAGCGGAATGGTGTTGCCAGGGAAAGGAGGAAATGAGTTACTAAGCAACGGGCCTAAAGTTTCAGGTAAGTAAGATGAAGAAGCTCTAGAGACCTGCCATACAACATTGCATCTATTGTCAACAACAGTGTATTGTACACTTTAACACTTGTTAAAGAGTGTAGGTCTCATGTTAAGTGTTCTTTTCATAATAAAGTAATTTTTTTTTAAAGTAAGTTATGTGAGCTAGGAGATACTGTCTTGATTATCTTTAGAAAGTATAATCTGCTGTGTGACCTTAGCCTATTATTTGGGGATGTGAAGATAAGCAGCAGCAAAACTAAATACAGAATTAATTTATAAGAATTAAAAAGAGGTTGACCCTGAGGATGGGCCTGGGGAGGAAAAACAGTAGGGCGGGGACTATGGTTTTTAATTGCAAGCCTTCTTTAATATTTTTTAAATCAAGTTCATGTGTTAGTTTGGTAAATTCTTTTAATATTGTATTTAGAATAATATAAACGTAGCTAAGAGATCAGCTGCTCTCTGACCTTCACAAGTGGACACTTCCGGTCTCACAACAGCCAGTACTTAGAAACCAGCTTCTTCTCTGGCTTCCGAAAGAAAAAGAATCACTCCAAATTTGGAGATTTTTAAAAATTCTTTATGGAGATTTATGGGACCATGGAAAAATATCCTATTACACACAATCATTTTCCTAAATACAATATATTTTCCTAAATACAATATATTTTCCTAAATACAGTTTTTAGATAATTTATGGGACTATTATGTGCCCTTGGTTTTTAAAACTCAAAAACTACACAAGGCTTCTGGTAAAAAGCACCTACCCCACCCCTACCTGCTTTCTACTCCTAGTCCATTCTCCAGGGTCACACTCTTTTCATTCTTTTCAACTAACTCTATATTGAGTTCTTGTGGTGGTTTTTACCTGAAAATTTGAATTTTGAAATTTTGAAATTTCTCTGCTTTTTTCAGGTCTCCTCTCTCTGCCTTCTCAATTTGACCCTCCAGCCCCCCCACATAGACTGTCCCCATTCCCTAGGGGGAACTCGTGCAAGCTCGTCTGGTTCTCGGAGATCTGGGACAACTCTCTCCTCAGCCCTGGGGGCTCAGCTGCAGCTCCTCAGCAAGCTTGTCAAAGCGACCCCTCTTCCAAGGCCTGACTCTCCCCACAAGGAATTTGATCCTTGCTGCACATAAAAGTTTCTTCTTATTTTACACAAATAAGCGAACTATAGAGTAAGATAATCAACCATGGAAGTTATGTGCAATGTTCAGGAAAAAATGCCAAGCATAAATGGTTAACGCTAAAGAAATCAGGAAAACATTTTCCAGAAGGAAAAAAAAAAAACAGTTTAATAAGCAGGGAAGGCTTTTTAAGATAGGTGGAAAGGCCTGGGAATGGTAAAAATCACAGTGTCTTAGGGGAAGCCATATTTTTGAATTGTGAAGTTCAAGAGGAGAAAATGTGAGAAATGAGCCTAAGAAAGTTAATAAGAGTCAGATGGTCCTTATATACCAGGGTAAGGAGCTGGACTTGAGCCCATAGTCCAGTAGTTGAAAATTGAAGTGCCTGTAAATGCCAAACAGATCATGTCAATGAGCAGAATGAGATCATGTAAATGAGAAAAAAGTCAGGAAGTGTGGGATCCTGTGGGAAACTGGGGAAACTGTACCCTTCCAAATGGAACGGTTCAATTATTTTTATACGAAATGTAAGGCTCGTGCTGCCAGAGCTTCCAGTTTTTTAATACTGGTAGAACGTCCAGATTTTTCTGTCAAATTCTCCAATTTTTAAATGTTGGCAACTATTACATGTTTTTTCAGGCTCACAGTATGTGGTCAAAACAAATTATATATGTGCTTGAAAGCTGGCTTTAGCCAACGGACAAGTTTTCACGTCTTCTAGAAGCAATAGGGAATAGCCATTATAACATTTTATGACAAAGAGGAGCAATGGCCACATCTGCAGTTTTAAAGATCACTCTGGTGCCAGGATATAGAATGGATTGACTGGGGGAAGGAAAATTGAAATTAAATGTAAAGAGATAAATCTGAAGCCTCTTGAAATCAATCACTAGTAGTAGATGTGCTGAGAGTCCAAACTAAGGCACCACACTTTTATCATCGATTATTATTTTTCAGTGCAAGTTGGTGAAATGATCCCAAGCATTTCCACCAGGATTTGACCCCAAATGATCACTAAGAACTTTCTTATTTCTGTAAATCTTGAGTGCTACATACACTTTCAGAGGCAGAATGGATTTATCTCTTCATTACTTTGCATAACTTCCATCTCTTTTTTCTCGTAAATGTACTTGCCAGTAGTAATAAAAGGAAAGATTGTACATCTGGCTTTAGAAAGGCAGCTTGTTGAACCTCTACCCTCTGCTCCTGTATTATATCAGTCATAGGAGCAAAGATATTTTCTGCAAATGGTTCCCACGTGCCCACATCTATGAATATAAAATAAACAGTGCAGGCCATGAAAACAGAGTATTTTAAACAGAGCATTCCAGCTGGGAAAATTATCTAAACATGAGCCTTATTTTTACAGTCATTTAAAGATGTCCTTAATCTATCTATTAAATTAACTTTTGAAAAGAAGGAAATGGAAGAAAGAGACAGAGAAGGGGTGGGAAGAGTGGGGAAGGGGGGGAGGGAGAGAGAGAGAGAGAGAGAGAGAGAGAGAGAGAGAGAGAGAGAGAGAGAGAGAGAGAGACTATCCATCATCTGTTTTTCCATAACACCTAATACTCCCAATTCTATGTGCTCGATATCGGTATGTTTTTCCAACACAAATTTATTGCATCTAAGCAACAGATATAGAGAAAATTTTAGCCATTTTCTGTATATTTTTAAGATTTTTCTGAGCCAAATCTGTGCAAGACAGATCAAATGGTATGTTAGCCTCATGCTCTACCTATTAAATCAGTGAGAAACAATCCCAGATTCCACAAACAGAACTGGTCAGGTGCTGGCCAAGCTTACACTCATCCAATTCCATGAGTTCACAGGGTATGCCCACATAGCGAGTCTATCCCACTTGTCCCCAGAAAAAAAAGCAAAGGAGATACTACATCAATATTGCATTTTGTGCCAGGCAGGCTTTGAAGAAGTCCGGACTTCAGTGACGCGACCCGCCATCTGCACCCTGACCAGCACATGAAGAAGTAAGGGCTTACATGCAGGAAATGGAGCTGTGACCTGCTTTACCCCGTCCTGGACTCTGGACTCTGTCGTTACTCTTTCCAAGCTTTTTATAATTTCATAAAGATATGTATGGATATAACCCAGGCACCAGAAACCCTAATCTCATTGTTGTAAAATACCCTTTCTCCATGGAGATACGAGTCAACCTTCCCACCCACCACGTGTGTTTTAGGTAGGCTTGTTCCTGCTTCTATCTTTGGAGTCTCAGCTCAGAAAGAATATAGTTCCCATCTCTGAGATCAGAGTAAAGGGAAATTGAAATTCCTGGGAATCCTTCTGGAGTTATAACAAAGGGAGATATGTTCCAGATATCCTGAGTTGAAAACTAGAATACATTTTCTCATAGAAATAATCATTAGCTTCCCAGGCAAGTTCATACAATCCTATGTAACCCACAATGTTCTCAGAAAATTCCAGAAACTTCTATGTAAACCGTCTGGTCTATTCCAATTCTTCCCCAGGCTGTTTTTCTTTTTTAACTGAGTAGCATGGCTATAACCCTGCTTTGCCAGGTTTTCCAGTCTTTTCCACTCAAGTTTACAAATTTCCATTTGTGTGATCCATCAGACATTAAAAACCTATGTAGAGGGCCACCCAAGTGGCTCAGTTGGTTAGGAGCTCGCTCAAGAGTGCGAGCTCTGAGCCACAGGGTCACTGGTTTGATTCCCGGCCTGAGCTGAGCTGCCGCTGAGCTGCCAACAGGTGGCAGGATGGCACAGCTAAAAAAAAAACAAAAAACAAAACAAAAAAAAAACAAAAAAACCCTACGTAGGCTCACCTGGTGAGCTTTGCAGTTCCAGTACTGCCTGCCCACCTCAGACCACTGACAGTGTTGGTATGTGCCACAGCACTTCCCGCTCCTTCTATCTTTCAGCTGTTGTGGTAAATGAAAGTTTGAGGCCTCTCATTTTAAATGGTGGCCTGCCAGAGGCAGGCCCATTTATATATGTAAATATTATTGGCGATAATCAGTTGACTATTGGGAAAATATTTTGTTTATTAGATGGAGTTGAGAAAATTGCGCTCTATATCAGGAAAAACAACTCGTTCTTCTGAATCTTAAGATTCCTCCCCCCCGTGTTATTGGACAGAAGAGGGTAAAACAGAGATAGAAGTGCACTGGATCCATGAAATGTACGGACTGGACAATTTCAATAGAGCTTGTCAAAGTCTCAGGGTGTGGGAAGGTGACCTCCTAAAATAAAATCCACAGATGGCACGTGATGGGCCCCTGAAGGATGATGAATGATCTACAAGCATCAGCTTGGCTCCCGCTGGTTTCAAGAGAGCTACCAGTGAAACGCAACAAGCTCCTAATGCTAACCCTACTCCTCTCCACCTGGATCTCCCCCCCCCCCAGGTGAGGCCCTCTCACCCACTCAACTCTGATTTCCTATAAGCAACACCCAGCCCAAGCTGAACTACCAACAGGTGGCAGGATGGCTCAGCTGTTGAGAGCACATGCTCCTAACAACAAGGTTGCCCATTCAATTCCCAATGGGATGGTGGGCTGCACCCCTAGCAACTAAGATTGAACACAGCACCTTGAGCTGAGTGGCTGCAAGCTGCCTACGGGCAGCCGGATGATGACTGGACTTGGAGCTGAGCTAGCTGTGCCCTCCACAACTAAGATTAAAGGACAACAACTTGGCTGTTTCCCCTCCCCAATTCCCTAACACTGTTCCTCTTCCTCAATTCCCCAATAAAATCTTTAAAAAAAAAAAAAAGAATATATCTTCTACAACTAGAGGGAACAGAAACCTATCCAAATACATGTAATACGTGGAAGGATATATTGGGCTGTCGGAAAAGACATGACGCATTTGTGCAGTGAAAAACAGAAAAAATACGTCATGACTTTTCCGACAACCCAATATACCTTCTGTGCTGTGAGATCAGCTTTGAGAAAGTTACTCAAAATGATTCTATCTCACAGCACACCCACTGGTCCCTGGGATCTGTATCTTGTTCCAACAATGGAGGGAACAGACTTGAAGATGCTCCTTCTTCCAGCCTCCCACCATCTTTCAACGTCTTTTCCAGTCACAACCTCCAGGACCATCTTCCCTGCCAATCTCTGCCTCCGGGATCAGCCAACACCGTTTTTGGGGCTTAGCCCTTTACTGCCAACCAACCATGAACTCCCAGATTCCTCAGAATTATTCCACCTCTGTGAAAGCCACTGTCAACCACCTGATCAACTGGCCTCAGCAGGCCTCATACACACCTACCTCTCTGGCGGCTTCTATTTCCACCGCAGCCTTGTGGCTCTGGAGGGTGAGGGCCCCTTCTTCCATGAATTGGCAGAGGAGAAGCATGAGGGTGCCCAGTGCCTGTTGAAGTTGCAAAATCAGCACAGAGGCCACATCCTCTTCCAGGTGGTGCAGAAGCCCCCCATAAAAAGAGTGGGGTAAAACCCAGGATGCCCTCAAAGCCACAGCAGTCGTGGAGAAGAATCTGACCCAGGCCTAGTGGACCTACACCTCCTGCGTCCTGCCTGCTCAGACCCCCATCTCTGTGACTACTAGGAGAGCTACTTACTCAATGAGGAGGTGGAATTCATCAAGAAGATAGCAACCACCTGACTAACACCACCTGTTTCACAGCCCCCAGCCTGGGCCCAGCGAGTAGTTAGCTCTTCTAAGAGCTCACCCTCAAACAGGACTAAGAGCCTCCCCAGAACCTAGCAGCCATTGAGGGGTCCCTCTGCATCCCCCTGGTGACAGAGCTTCTATCTGAGCCTCTCCTGGCAGTTTTTCAACCACCCTGGAGCCCTCCCCAGAGCCGTGGGCTGCATGGAAACAATGAAGCTTCCAACAGGAAAAAAAAGATTCTAGGCTTGCAAACTATTTGCTCAAAAAGTTTCCATCTACACAATATATAATCTAAAATCCAATGATTCCAGCAAGTTCAGTGATTCAGTGACCGAATTTAATCCATTTGTTGCCCTCAGAGAATGCACAGGACCCAAAGAAGAGGATCAATACCCTTAGGTCTTAAAATTCCTCAAAATGCAGGTAAAAAATGGCCTCAAACTATTCCCCTCCCAACCAAAAGGTAGAGTCTGTTTCTTCACTCTAGAATCTGGGTAGGTCAGGTGACTTGTTTTGGCCAATGTGATGCAAGCAGAAGCTTAAAAAGTACTTTGACGATGGAGTTTGTCCTGTGCTACTGTTGGAATTCTGCCACCATGTGAACAAACCCGGACTTTTACTGGAGGATAAGACATGTGACCCAGTCACCTCAGATAGACAGCCAACTCACCAACTGATTATGATGAATTTCCCAAGCTGAAACTAAATAATTTGTAATAGAATCACAGGGGCACATATTCAATCCATAACACATCTGAACCTAATCAGACAAAGAAATACTAAAATTAGAGCCTATGCTGTAATAAGATGAGACTTTTGAGGGACAGATTACTGTATTGTGTATGTGGGAAGGGTATGAATTTTTGTTCCAGAGGGTCGATTGTGGTAGATAGTTCAAATATGACCACCATCAATTCCTCCCTTCTCTGTGTGAATATACCACACCTCATCAAGAGGTAGATTTAATTTTCCCTCCCCTGGAATCTAGGCTAATCCTGTGCCTATTTTCCACTGTAGAACATAGCAGAGGCGATGTTTTTGGACTTACAAACCTAAGCTTTAAAAGAACTGGTTAATTATACTTTCTTCCACTTGAAACACAGGAACCATGCTGTAAGAAGCCCAATCCATGTGGAGGGGCCAAATTGAGGAGAATCAAGGTCAAACAACCCCACTGAGCTCCAGGCCAACATCTAGCACCAACAAAGAAGATATCTTAGATATTGTAGACTATTTGAACATTTAGATGCCAATAGCCCCAACCAACATCACCTGGAGGGAGGAATCACCCAGATGATCCTAGTCAAGCCAAAGAATCATGAGCAGTAATAAAATGTTTGTTTTTTAAGTCACTAAGTTTTGTTTTGTTTTTTAAGATTTTTATTGAGGAATTGAGGGATGGTAACAGCACTGGGGAATTGGGGGAAGGGGAACAGACAAGTTGCTGTTCCTTTGTTCTTCAGTCTAGTTGTGGAGGACGTTGCTTCACTGGCCCAAGTTGGCACCATCATTGCGCTCTTCCGAGGCGAGGCAGATCAGTCGCTGGCTTCTGGACGGCTGCTCTCGCTGGCTGCTGGCTACACACGGTAGCCCATGGCAACCCACTGTAGCAGGGGCTGCAGCCTATGACATCACCGGCGACTCACGGCAGCCCAGCTCCAGGTTGAGCTGTTGTTCAGCATCTTAGCTGTAGAGGGCAGTGTTACTGGCCCTCATGTGGGATCCGAACCGGGGCCCGCTGGCATCCCAAGCCAGCTCTTGGCCGGCCCAGTAAGTCACTAAGTTTTGAGGTGGTTTGCTTTGCAGCAATAAATAACTGAAATAATTCTCAGGTGATGAGGAATATGAACATAGTATTTGCTGATAATGGAAAATGAAGTCAGGTCATATGACTGGAAACACTGTAAAGATAATCTATTTTAAACCAATGTGTTCTTCACTCCAGGAAAGAAAAGGTGGGCTACACAATGAGTTCATGAAGAGACCATTCTAGAACCCCTCTCTCCTACCTTACCAATCTGTCGAGTCCTGAAAGCAACATCATTGAACAGATTTATGTTCTCTAAATCAGTCACATTTCAGAATTACTCTGGAACATGATATAAAACCCTGTGTTATTCTTTTGAGAAAAAGCAGGGCAGCAATTTCTTAGAGGTCAATGTGGAGTTTCTGAGAAGACATTTCTATGTGATATGTATGAAACAATATTTGACAAATTTATTCAGATGAAAGATTTAGAGCATGTCTCTCTTCATATAAAACTTCAGAAGAGAAAAGATTGATGGTGGAGAAAAAAAATGTTCATTTAAAAATTTTTTTCTATAAAGAACAGGAAAGATCTGGCTGTTGTTTATCGTCATTTTTCAGGTGACAAGGAGATCTGGAGACCATATGTTGATATTCAAGGTGAAGAGAATATCATGGAAAGTGAAGTCTTAAAACAGCTATACTGTGAATGACAATTCAAACTAAAGCCACCTAAAAAGGTGATCTCTAGGAAATAATTATCTTGCCCTTTGAAGGACCATGAAACGCACTTTTTCTAAAAACTTTTTTGTGATTCTCGAGCAGGTTTACAGACTTGACGTCATCTGCTCACCCTTGATTTCTCTGACAACTATTTTATTCTTTGGGAGCATAAACCATAGGATTTGTAGTCCTTTCAACTTAATTGTTGTCTTTTAAAAGGAATACATGTTAAAAGCTTTGTAGGAAAAACGTTCGACAACAAAAGTTTGATTTTATTTTACATGTTGAACAAATGAGACATAATAGGGCAAAATGTGACCTTTTCACTGCCATACCATTGCAAGTTCTTAAACTTGACAAAATTCAGTATTTTCAGTTTAAATGACACAGTATGTTATATAAGTATTCAACTGACTTGCTCAGTGTTACCAGCCAAGGTATCAAAATCTAGGAGAAAATAAAATGTTTAAAAGGGTGACATATTGATTTTTTGGTAATTATTTTACCATTATTTGCACCAGAGTAAAAGGACTACAAGCTTTGAACAAATTGTATGTTTTGCTTGGCCTCTTTCCAAGAACTAAATATTTGCTGTTGATTGCTAATTAAGCCAAAATTAAGTCTCAATTCATCACTATCAATGATCTTCAAAGACCAACTCCTTCATTCTTCACAGGCCTTCATGAATTGTGTCTTAGAATTTTTATTTTTCAATTGTATACCTGAAACCTATGTAACTTTCCTAACAATTGTCACTCCAATAAATTTTAATTTAATAAATACATAAATAAGTAAATAAATAATTTTTATTTTTCTTGGTTTCTAGATCTTAGAATCAATCTCTTTGTACATGAGATCTTCTTAGACAACCCTCTCTGTCCCTTTTCTCTTCATAAAAATTTATTAAACTTGTATCCAGAACATTGTGCCTTTACTGTGTGTCTCCATATTTTTTTTTTTAAGATTTTATTGGGGAATTGGGGGAGGGGAACAGCGTTGGGGAACCAGGGAAAGGGAACAGACAAGTTGCTGTCCTTTTGTTCTTCAGTCTAGTTGTGGAGGACGTCGCTTCACTGGCTCATGCTGGTATTATCATTGCACTCTTCCTGGGTGAGGCAGATCGGTCGCCAGCCACTAGACGGCTGCTCACCGCAGCTCACAGCAGCTCATGCCGGCTGCCAGCTGCTCACACTGGCTGCCGGCCATTCACAGTATCTTACAGCAGCCCACTGCAGTAGGAGC
Organism: Hipposideros armiger; assembly: GCF_001890085.2. Lineage (NCBI taxonomy): Eukaryota > Metazoa > Chordata > Mammalia > Chiroptera > Hipposideridae > Hipposideros > Hipposideros armiger. The sequence continues at coordinate 1,022,155 of NW_017731710.1, forward strand.
TGCAGACTAGGCCATCGCCAGCAACTCATGGTAGCCCAGCTCCAGGTCGAGCTGTTGTTTATCATCTTAGCTGTAGAGAGCGCAGCATCACTGGCCCTGATGTGGGATCCGAACCCGGGCCCTGCTGCTCAGAGCTGGAGTCCCAAGCCAGCTCTTAACCAATGTGCCATTCGGCTGGCCTTGTGTCACCATATTTTTATCACCGTGAAAAGAGGCATAGTTTCCCACCCATAACCATTAAAAGTTTATTTATGATTTCTCTCAGCAAAACATGAGAATACTGAATATTTAATAAGATATTTATTCACAGGACACTAAATCTTACTAATCAGCATTCTTATGAATTAAAAGATTAATCTAATGTTTGGATGAACTTTTCCTGAAATATGTATTGACTAAACAAAAGGGGAAAGAATTAAAAGCATTTTAGGTTTTGTTAAAACAATTTAGACAGCTATTTAACTATCATATCTATTGACATTAAAATATCTATTGGTTCTTCTCAGGAAGAAAATATCTTGACTTTAATTTATCTTTTTTGAAATCTGCATCAATATCAAAGTAACAAATCTTTTTAATGATAGTTTTATTATCAAAATTTCTTTTAAAAAATTGTACTGATAACCAACTCTTGTAAGTCCTATTGTTTACACCTTTATGATATTTTCAAAAGGTAGATATTGTTTTTACATAAACTTAATCTTTATTGAAAAAAAATTATCCTTTAAAATTTTTACTTAAAATTCATACACACAATCTTTATAACTATCATTACTAATCACTGCAAAATAGTCCACTAAGTTAGCAGAACATAAATTGCTTAATTTCCCCCCCTTTTTGATGTAGTTTTTATTTCTATAATAACTAGAGAGGTTAAGATAATCTCTCTAAAAATAGTTTATTCTTTGGGATTATTTCTGTAGAACTCTCAGAATTATGATTATTGGGAAAGCCTAAAATTTCTGTAGCACATTATTTATTGCCAAATTGCTCTTTAAAAAGGTTCAACCAATTTAACTTGCCTCCAGGGAAATAGTGACTTGCCAGTTTCTCCAAAGTCTTATCAATGTTGATTTTTTTTAATTTTTAGATATTTGTTTATATCATTCTTAGTTTTGCTTTCAATTTTTAAATGTTAGATTAATATTTCTATATTATTTTATAGAAATATGATTATATTATTTTATAGAAATATGCATATAGAGTATGCTTAATATGCAATCTTTCTGTACTACCACACCATGGTCTATTTTTCCTTTGAGGATTTAATGCTTTCCTTAAAAATATTTTTCTTTATAAATGTTTTTGATATTAGGCTTTACTTAATTATTTATCATATGTATTTGCCACTTTGTTTCTTTTACTTTCATTGCACAGAAGTTTTATCTGTGTACCTAAAAGGAAAAAAAAATATCTCATATGAGGATAAGCACACAACTTCTAATTTTTAAAGAACTTTCCTTAAATACTTAACACTTTAATCTAATGAATGGGTGGTCTATTAAACAATGGCTTAACATAGATGTTACCTAACCTAGTTCTCATGAGCAATTCTTTCAACTATGTTAGAGAACTGTTCTCCAATTTGTGTCCTGTGAATAAGTTCCTACCTGCAAGACAGACTGTGTAATAGTGAAATGGAAAAGAAAAATACTTATGTCTTTACACTGTATCTCTTATGTATCTTTTGTTCTGTTACATATATAAGTTTTTCTCTTTTTTTTCTATACATCATTCTGAATACTAATTCTCTTTTCAGTTTTGACTAACTTGCTATTAAATACATCTATGTTCTTAACCAGTGTTTTGGGGTTGTTTTTTCTACTTCTAAAATTTCTATTTTGCTCTTTGTTTATATCCCCAGCTTTCTGTTAAGGTTCTTGATCATGTCTTTCTTTTCTTTTAAACATAATTAACACAGTTATTTTAAAATATGTGTATTAACTCCATTAAATGAATTCTCTGTGAGTCCGTTGCTATTGTCTATTGCTTCTCTTCATTTTCAGTCACATTGTCTTGCCCCCTATATGTCTGTCACTGTTATTTGTGATTGTGTCTGACATACAGAAAAATACTGTAAAAATTATCAGAGGCTTAGAATGTTCCCTTCCTCCAGAGAAGATTTTACATTTGCCTCAGACATACGGCTGATAGCAATACCTCACCCCGTTAATCTAACCAGGAAATGAGATTATTAAAAGGTGGGCTTTATTCTCCATGAGAACTGTTGTATTTCTGGCTCAACCTTCATCTTCTGGTGTAGCTTTTTATGGTCCTAACTCAAAGTTTGGGAGGCATTCACCAGGGTTCCGTCTTCTTGGGCTTGGACTCCAATTTTTGTCCCACTAACCTCACAAGGCTGTCAAATATCTGCTTAGCCTCTCAGCAGTCCCTCCTGGAATTTATTGACCTTCTCATGCGAACATGAAATGCTGGGCTCAGCTCTCTGAATTTCATTCTGGGTCTTGGTCCCATAATTCTTTACTGCCTCATTGGCTCTCCACTGCTCTCAAGCATAGTTTATTTATATTTTGAAAGATTCTCTAGATATTCTTAACAAAATAGTGTATCTGGCATTATTGCAAGTAGCATCACCAATCCTTTCCTCATTATCTTACTTATTCAAAATATTTTATGTTTGATTTTCTTATAGTTTCAGTGCTGCAATTTTTTTGTCCTTTGATTTCCAGGAATATGCTTAATGTTATATATGAAAGTAAGGACTTTTCAATCTTCGGCTCTTTTTTCTCAAGATTCTGTATGTTTTCTTTCTGTCTCGTTGCAATAGGCTTTATACATCCCCTCACTTCAGACTGTAAATTCTCTATTTTGGGGAAGGGGAGAAGGAAAGGGGATCTGGGCTCTTGCTATTTTGTAGCCCTTTTGAGATACACATTTTTCATTGACTGAGACACATTTTTAGCATGCTTGCTTTGAATTTATCTTGCTGATTTTGTGATCATAAATGGATGTATTCCACAATTTGGTCTTGGTAGGCTACACAGCTTTAATGTTTCCTCAGTAGTATCTTCATACACTCAGTTTGGATCTCCTTTATCTTTCCCTTCAAAATTTTAGAAATACCTCATGAGTTTTCTAGTTCAGTCCAAACTCCACCCTGAAGAAGGTGGAGCATAACTCCCTACACTCCTTAAACGTGAGCTGTGTGTAGTCAATTCCTTCCAAAGATTACAGTATAGAAAAGGTGAAGAGGGGGAAGAACTTTGTAGTGGGCAAATCCATCAAAGACTGCCTTGGCCAGGTGATCAAGGTTAACATCAACAATGAGAAGTACAGTATACACTGTCAACATGATGTAAGAAAAATGGCACTTTACCTCTGTGGTCTTCCTCCCAAAAACACATAATGCCAACCTAATCATGAGACAAACATCAGAAAAAAAAACCCAACTGAGGGACATTCTACAAAATAGCTGACCAGTACTCCTCAGAGCTGTCAAGTTTATGAAAAACCAAGAAAATCTGAGAAACTGTCCCAGACAATAGAACCCTCAGGAGACATGAAGGTAAAAGGAAGCTAGATGTACTTAGGGTTCTAAAGAGTTTGGGAAGTTTTTAAATAGTCACTATGGGAAACGGTAAAATTGCCAACAAGAGAATAGAAGGACAACTAGGTAACATTCTAGCCCCATAAAGATTAGGTTCTGGAACTCACAGTATGGCTTTCAAGAACTATTTGATATTCTATTTCCATTCAATAAATATCTATTGAATGCCAACTATGTGATGGGCATTGTTCTAGAAACACAGGATACAATGTCAATCAAGACAAAAAGATTTTCTTTTCAAGACATTTAAATTCTAAAAAGATGATACAGAAAATAAAGAAGCAAAGAACTGAATATCATTACTTCAGATAATATTAAGGACATAACGCTATTTATAAAATAAAATAAGATGCAGTGAAGATAATGATGGAAGATAAATTACTTAGACTGGATGTTCTGGAAAGACTTTCTGAGAAGTGGCAGCACAGTGGTCATCCGCCAGGGGAGGGAAGGCTATATGGAAAACCTTTCATTGGGAAATCCCAAAGTAAAGAGCATATGTGTTCAGATCCACATTTTGAATATTTTGAAAGCTGAGTGCCATGAAGCACTCTGGGTTCTAAGGGTGGGCAAGACAGTGAAGTCAACAAAGTGTATTCATACCGAAGAGGAGCTACAAAGAACCCACTGGTTTCCCTGCAGCTCCTCAGAGGATGGCGGAGGTCCAGAAGTTTCCATGGTCCCCATGGGGGTAGGCCTGGATGTCCATCTGACAGGAGGCCATCTGTAGGGCAAACGTACACACACTGAAAAGCTATCACATGGACCTCCTGACTTAAGTAAAAGAGGATACAGCTATATCTGAGAACCATCATTTTTGCCAAGTTGTTTAGTGTGAATCAAATACACAGGCAGACTTGCATTCGTTCCCCTAACCCCGCCCAGTAAAACAAGCCAGGGAAAGACCAAGAAAACTATGTCAAATGGCAATTGTGTCAGGCCTGGGGAGTTTAGATTTGGGACCTGGAGAACATCTTTAGAAGGAGCCATGTCTGTACTAAAATTGTTTCCACTGAAGCTGACATAGAAATGATGAGATTGGACTAAAGAAAAAGGATGAAATTGACTGAACCAAGCTGAGTTCCACTAGGCTGGCTGAGAACCTAGGCTGATCAGAAATCAGTCATTATTGATTTTAAAAATTTTTTAAATGTCACTAAAAACACCAACTTTGAACATGCTGGATACCACCATCATGTTAACTTCCAATCAGGTTTCTTCATTTTTATGCAGACCTTGAAATGTAACTTTTCTAGTCATCTCTAGCCTACATATAATACACTGCATAGGTAGTAAGTAATTCTGTGCCAGTCTTTTTTTTTATTATTCAGATTTACACATGGCCTCTCCCATAAAATTATACAGGGGAGAAGAGCTACCCTAGAACACATTAATTCAATTCATCAAATGCCAGACAAGGCTTAGATGCTTCTTGCTCCTGTCAGAAATCCATGGAAAGCCCTGCAGTAAACAAGTAACATATGTTATACTAATTATTTAAGGCTTATGGTAAGTTTTGTTTAAATTTTTTTTAATTTTCTGGTGAGATGAAGTAATTAACTTTAAAAGTAGAAATAAATCATTGGTTTAAAATTGAATTTGATGAAAAAAATATAAGTAAAATAAGATTGCCTCGTAATGAAAAGTGCCAATTTGCCACTAAGTGATATTCAATTAATAGTCAACCACACCACTGTAGCAACAATATTATGAAATGAAAGCAATTGCCTAGAAGTTTCACATGAAATTTTTTTGAAGGCAAGAAATTACAATGAGAACTATCTGTCACCCAGTTTCATTTTAATGTGACTAAAGCTGCTCAACTTCTTGTATTTCATGCAGTGAAATCTTGCAATTCTGCTAAGTTACATGATTTTGAAACAAAACACGAGTTCCAAAAGTAAGGAACTCAGATGTGCCTACCTAACTGAACTACCTAGCATCAACAAAAAATTTATGTAAACAAAATTTAAATCTGGCAACAACTGCTCCTTCACAGGGCCACTCAAAGTTATTAAGTGAGGAAAAGACAGATTCTATCAGAAAGAGTTTATTAAAATCTGGACTATGTTAAATAAGCAGATTTTTACAAAAACGCAATTGCCTTCCTTTTCTGCAGTTGTTAAGGGTGAGACAAGTGCAAGTCATTTAGTATCCTTGGCTCAAGGAAACTAAGTGACAAGCGTGCCCTTAGGTATTGAGACAACCAAGAACGCCCTTAAGGGCCCATACCATGCTGGTTAGCATCACTGATGGAACCCCAAAGTACACATTCACAATACATATCTGATGAAATCCTTTAAAGCTCAGGTTTGATGATTCAGCTGAATGAAAATGTGGATGTGCTGACCTCTGTGTTTTGCTTGTTTTCCGACAGAATCACACCAATGACCACAAGGAAGATTTATTAGATAAAACACAACTGGAGAAGAAAAATTAAGTTTTTAGATTAGGCTATAATATACCACTGACTAACTTGGCAAAAATGTGACCATGTCTACCCTGATGATATGAAAAGAAGTTGCTCAGATGAAAGCAATTGCTGAAATGTGCCTGTGATCACAGGACTTGTGCTAAATAGCTGTCTATGCAGCATTGTGAAAGAAGTTGGATAAAGCCATAAAAATTGTCAGGTTTATTAAGGCATAGTCTTCAAACTGGAGTTATTTTAATGATAAGGGTGGTAAATTCCAGAATATATGTTTTCACATGGAAGTTTTTAGTAGTTTTAAGACAAGGTTCTGGAACGTATTTCAAATATAAATATAAATAACTTTTTGTTTAAAAAACCTCCATTAAACATCTCTCAAATGTAATTTAGTTGTACCAGCTGGAGTATCTACATGTTATTTTTCACCAGCTGAATGGGCTCATTTTGGCAGTTTGTGGTCCCCAACAGCAGAGGAAATGTCGGCAACAAAATTAAAACCAAGTTGAGACTCAAAAGACAAAATAATACTATTTTTACTTTTCTGAAATTTTGAGGGGATGTCAGACAGAACACGCTACTAATGAGATGTTTTCAAATGGCACCACTGAATAACTCAGGGTATTGAGAAATTTAAAAACGTAGGGTCAGCCAAATCTAATGGTGATTTAAGCTTTTTCAGGAGTCCATTCGTCAACTCCTTTTAAAAAGTGAACCCTCTCCAGGTCCGGCGCGTTAAGAACTGGCTTGGGATGCCAGAGGGCCCCGGTTCGGATCCCGCATATGAGGGACAGTGACACTGCCCTCTGCAGCTAAAATGGTGAATGGCAGCTTGATCTGGGGCTGGGCTGCCGTGGGTCACTGGTCATGGCGTCGTCGGCTGCAGTCCCCTGCTGCAGTGGGTTGCCATGGGCTACCGTGTGTAGCCAGCAGCCAGCGTTGAGCGGCCAGCAGCCGCTATGAACAGCGGTCCAGAAGCCGGCGACTGATCTGCCTCACCCGGGAAGAGTGCAAAGATGGTGCCAACTTGGGCCAGTGAAGCAACATCCTCCACAACCAGACTGAAGAACGAAAGGACAGCAACTTGTCTGTTCCCCTTCCTCTGAGTCTCCAGTGCTGTTCCCCTCGCCCAATTCGCCAATAAAATCTTAAAAAAAAAAAAAAAAAGTGAATCCTCTCCAGTACAGAGGAGTATTTTTTAGGATATTCTCAGTATTTTAATGTTGATACACACATTTCCTAATGTGGCTCTTTCAGACCCCAGGATCATTTAACTCAAGGGATTGAGATTGAGATTTGCAAGGTGACATGTTTAAAAAAATTAATTATTTTATAATTTCTTACCAGTGTGAAACATCATTTCTCTTCTTACTGTGTTACTAGACAAAATACAGAAATGAATTAGATACTGTGGTTAATAAAACACTGCAATTGTCACCTGTAACTCTTCCTGTTGAAGTGCATCCCCTAAAATTATATGTTGAAATCCTAACATCCAGTACCTGTAAATGTGACCTCATTTAAAAATAGGGTCTTTGCAGACCTAATCAAGTTAAGATGAGATCATACGCAATTAAGATGGGCCCTAAGCCAAATGGATGGTGTAATAAAAAAGGAAAACAGAGACATAGGGAGGTCAGTGTGTGAAGACACAAACACACAAGCACCGAGGGAAGACGGCCATAAAGGAGACAGATTGGATTTGTGTTGCCACAAGCCAAGGAATGTTTGGAGCTACCAGAAGCTGGAAGAGGCAAGTATTCTCCTCTAGAACACTGCTGGGGGCATGGCCCTGCCCACACCTTGGTTTTGGGCTTCTAGCCTCCAGAACAGTGAGATAATAAATTTCTGTTGTTTAAAGCCACCAGTTTGTGGTAGTTTGTTACAGCAGCCCTAAGTAACTAATACGACTCCCATTTCAATTGTTTCAGAACACCAAAATGGCCTCTGTTCTCATTGCCTAACTTTTTTAATAAAGGTTAAAATTTAGAATTCGTAATTTATCTAATAAAATATAGCTTATTATATATATATTATGTACTGGAGTCTACGTGAGATTACATTCGATAGGAGGATGCTACAGTGAAAAAAAAAAAGAAACAAAAAAAGAAAGTTTAAGTTCACTGCCTCAGTGCCACCACATCATATGATGATCAGTTCACTAAGATGTAGAGTGAGAGAAAATTACTTGTCCAAGATGACAAAGCAAATTTGCAGTAGATACTGAGCTAGGCCTTTTGCATCTCGTGATTTCTAAGCCAGTATTTCTTTCCTACACCTCAAGAATGAGGCTTCATTCTCCAGGGCTGGAAGCCAAGAAAGATTTGAAAAAGAAAGTCTTTTCAGCATAAGAATATTTAAATAGCATGGTTCCCACACAGTGCTCTCTAGAGATTGCCTTTCATATTTAAATAAATATACATTCTTTACCCTAGACAAGTCTAGGGTTTGTCATAAATCTAAAATCAATTCTCATACATTTGGGTAGAGGGTTAAAGTCTACCCTTTATGACAGTAAAAACAAACTTCAAACATAATTATGTTCTACTGAATCAAGAAAAAATGAAAGAGATATTTATGATGGCTACCACTCCCAATATAAACAAAACAATTAAAATGTTTTTCACCCTAGGATATTACTTATTAAAAAGAAATTAAAAAGTAGTAACATATTCATATTTCTTATCACACTTGTGTCATTGAGGAAAGTGACTTTCAGGGGTTATTTGGGTCCTTATTCAGGGTGATAGAAGCCCCAGTATTGTGTCTTGGACACTCTTCAGAAGTTTGATTCCATTTAATTTCTTGGCTGAGTTCTAGCCTTTGTTGAAATCTCTCCAAAGGTTGAGGTCAAAAGGGCCTCACTCACAACAGGCAGCCACTCTCCAAATGGAGAAAAGACTCAAATTGGGGAAAGAATGTAGAGGCAATGATGCCTTTTTTATTTCTACAAATCATCAGTGGTATGGAAGGTCAAGAAAGCAGGGCTAAGATGGAAACAGTGTGTTTCCATTTTAAAGAGGAATGTTAACAGGATGGGAAAAACTTGCAAATATGTAGATGGGTGGAGTTTTACTAAGGCTCAGGGATTGAAGGTTCAAGTTCCCTAAGCTTCTAGCAGAGTCAAGATATCCCGAGCAAAACGTTACTTTTAAATGGAGCCACTAGTTAAGAAAAAGGTACAGAGCCAGATGTGAAAAGGGGAAACAGTTCAGTCTTTGGTTGTAGGGAAAATATAAAACAAAAACAAAACCCTCCAAACGAGTTTGTTGTTCCCTTCATTGTTTAATTCCAACTCTTTGCAGTTCTGAACTTCAACGATATGCTGAGAGGCATTGGTTGGTGATCCCCCACCCCAGAAGTACTTACACCTCATTTTCTTTAACATGTTGTGTGTCTAGGCAGATCTAGAATGTGCCATAAATCTAAAAGTCATTGCCACTACCTGAAACCTCTTTAAGGAGCCTGAGAAGCAGTCTTTGCTCACCATTTCATTGCACAAAAGACGAGCTGCGAGCTGAGTTTGTTTTTAGGCTTTGCAAACTCTTAGGAAAGGCTGACGGTTACTGCCATGAACAGTTTTCGATTATTTTATTCTTCCTTCAAATTTTCAGAAAAAGCTTGCCACCAGATACGTTTAAAAAAATTCCACCTCACATGAGTGATTTCTTGGCACTAAGAACCCTTCCTTTCATGTTATATTAACAATGTGCATGCCACATTTCTTCAAAAGGCAAGTTTTCCTCTCACAAACAGAAAGCAAGCTCCTGGAACCTATGGCAATCCTAAGCGAAGCTACATCTGGGTATCCCACTTCCCTAGCTTTAGAAAGCTTCAATTATATTTCCCTCAAACATCTTCATTGCTTCACCTGAGTTAGTCAATAGTTTGTAACGGTACTTATTTTTTGGCTAATACGGAAACAATCTTCTTGGCTTCGTAGGGCTAAAATCATAAATGATCGTTCTTGCAGCAATGGAAAATATGACTATGACACTGCAAACTATGTTAACTGCCTAGCAAGCACACATGCCCCAATTCGCTGGAGCAGAAATCAAAGGCACTTCATTGCGTAAACTGCCCGCCTCTGGAATCTCTCTTTCCAGGCCGACAACAAGGTGGAGACATGGGCAGGACCTGAGGCAACATTCTGTTGACTGGAAACAAGTTGATTTGTGATTAGTAAAAACAATTATTCTCTTGCCCCATTCCACAGAGAAGCATGCAAGGCGGGTCCCCTTTGTTTTCACCTAGTTAATGATGTGCACTGAGATCCATAGAAACCAGTGGCCAGCTCCCAGCCCTGCAGATGTCTCCCTCTCCTTCCTGCTCTTCCCCTGAAATCATCATTGGACTTTTAAAGTCAAACAAAAGATTTGATGCAAAACACTGAGAAACGCAGTTCTCCAGGGATTTTTGACTCAGTCTTTTGAAGTTAATTTTACTCTTCCACAACAAGAGTATGAGCCAAATGGGTATGTTACTCCCTTTATTAGATCTGGTATGGACAGAGAGCCGTTAACATTTTGATTTAGGAATTTCTATACTTTCTGCTAACTGCATCATCCTTTTCCACGGGAAGCCTTAGCACTAAGCATAAGTAACCAATCATGTTTCCCTTTTTTTAGGTACAAGAAAAATGAGCTTTAAGGTTATCAAGGATTTCAAAGTACAAGAAGATCTTACACCCTCTGATTTTAGGTTAGACGTGGTAGAAAGGTAGAGAGGACTTGTCAGATGGGACGAGGCTCGAATTGTGGCTCACTGATACGCTTGCTGAGATATCGTGGTCGTGTTACCACAACTCCAGTCATTTCTCTGTAAACTGGAACTCACACCACCTTTCTTTCAAGGTTGTTGTGAGAATTAGAAATGATCCATTATGTAAAGTACTCGGCTCATTATATTATTCTTATTATTACCAAAACTATGAGTGCCTAATAAAAATTACATTCTTCAAAGATAATTATTTTGTGAATGAATTATTATTTACGAATGGTTTTCTTCAGGTTTTCTCATTTACCTGTGATATAATTAATATGCTAAATCAGTGATTCTCAATCTTAAAGGGATATACCAGTCATCTGGGAATCTTGTTAAAATGCACATTGTGGGGCAGTAAGTCTGAGATTCCGCATTTCTAACAAGTTGCCAGTCCATACCAACACTTTGACTAAATTCTTACATAATTACATTATCAAGGAATAGACTAGTTTTTCAGATACTCACACAACAGCCAAACATATTCTATCCAAATAAAAACTGAACACCAGTGAGACACAACTGGTTTTTCTCACCACAGCAACTAATGGATTCTCAACAGTATTACTATCTTTGCTCAAGTGACCAGGGAGTTGTGTTAAGGGGGGGGGGGTGCACACCTATCTCTAGCTTTGCCTTACAAATCAGAAAACATCTGCTGTTGTTCGTGGTAACTAGAAACTGGGTTTTGAATGTCTCTATAACCAAAGCCAAAAATACATATGAAAATAACATTTGTAACTCCATTTTGGTTTGTTTCGCATCTATTAGGTGCCAGGCAACATACACATCAGAAGGGGGCATGAAGAAGATGAGAGAAATAAGGTCCTTGGCTCTATGGAACTTACAGTCTAGTGAAGATGGACACAAATAAGACTGGTACACTTTGGGGCCACAGGACCCTAAATGAAACAGAGGAGCATGACAGAGCTAGAGGGGCACCGAGGAAGGCTGCTCTGAGGGAGTGAAGTGCAAGCCACTATCAAAAGGATGAATGATCAAGGCCAGGAATCCAGGAGGAAAGGTGTGGAATCCATTCCAGTCAGAAAGAACAGCATGCTTAAAGACACCAAAGCAGAAGAGGGCAGGGAGTGCTAGAGGAAGAGAAATAATTCCAACAGGGCTTCCTCCAACAGCTAAATATTCATGTAGGGAGGACAAAAGCGTGGAAAAGCAAGGATCCCCACAAAACCCATGTGCCACGATCTGTCAAGATTTTTAATGAGCTTTTACTTATAAGTGTTTATAGCTTTATATGGCACATAGTAAGTGCTATGAAAGTGCAAATAAATAACTAATTGCCTAAATATATAAAGGCATTGCTGGCAGGCTTCACTTGAGATCACCTGGCAAATGAACATGACAGAGACCCTCTCTATCCAAAGACTGGAAGAAATAAAGAGACCAGAATAATCTGGCTTCACTATAAGGCTGGAAATTAATGAGTATGTTACATATTTGGGAATGGGATTTTGTTCTTAATTAGAGAGGAAGTGAGAGTAATTAATCACTGAAAAATACTTAAAAATCAAAGTGGTTTGCAAAGCATTGTCTGCAAAGCAGTTTTTCATTTGACTCCCATAGGTTTTAATTACAAACAGGGAAACAGGAATGAATTTGCTTCATCGTACTCAGGAATAGGACTTACTGTTTCTTTTTTTATAAATCAATTTAATTTGGTTTTGGCCCCAACCTACTCTCACCTAGTAAGGTTAAAAAGTATGGTTTAGAAGGAAGGGGTTTCTCTCTCCTATTATTGGGGGAAGGTCTTCCCCCACCTGTTTCCCCAAGATCATCCAAGAATTCTGGGGTATTACGTAGCACTTGTTAAATGAGGGGAAGGGCTTTAGCCTGTGGTGGTTGTCATGGTTACCACTGTTCTTTCCACATGTGAAGATGCCAATAAGCACTGGTCACCATCACTTCAGGGCGACACTGAGATGCAATCCCAGCTGTCCTTATCTGTTACCTCAGGCTCACTAGAGAGATATGTGGTAACGCTCTCAAAACCAAAGTCCTCAGTGTCGTTTCGACAGGTTTCCTGCATTTGCTCACATAGATGCAGCTATGGGTGCTGCAGGCCAAAGGATATAGGTCTTCACCACTCTTCCCAATGTCAACAGAGTTCCTTCCTTGGTCATCCTTCAGCCAACCCTTCCTCCATCCTTTTATTCCGGTTTGATCCCCATCAACATGGGCCTGAAATACAAAAACCAACACTTTCCCCATTGGGGCTGGGTGGTAAAAGCAGGTTGTAGAACAATGCTGGATTCATCTTCTGGGGTAAGAATGGTAATAGAAGACGCTTTATGCTTCCTGGGTAATATACAGCAGCAAAATTAAAACCCAAAATATCAATTATTTTTTTCTTAATAATTCACAACTGCAATATCATTATTTACAAAATCTCTCTACAAAAAAAAATTTCTATATAAACGTAAATCTGTTTTCACAAACATACGGTTACATGTTGGTTCAACATAAGCATTAATTTTATTTCCTTTTCCGTCTCAGCTCTCTATGGTTCTTTGTATTTATTTGGATTGTTCTTCCCATTCAGGCCACATTTGAGAAGATTCGATTTAATAATCCTTTGAAATTTCTCTCCAACTTCCTTCAGGAGTCCTGTTTTCATGCAGGATCTCATTTCTAACTCCCTAACTCACCGAGGCTAAGTTATTCTACCTCCTCCATGGATGGTAGAAACTGAGTCTCTTGTCTAAATTGTCTATCCAGTGACTCACCATTCCATCCTATAGTCCCCCCATCCCCACACGTACATACAACAACAAAAACCACCACTAGGATCTCCAGAGAAACATCCACTAATGCTAAGGATATTCAAGGGAGTCTAAATGGTCATATTGGTAGAAACAAAATTCACTTTCTGTTTACTTCCTTAACGGATACATAAAACCCATTTAGTTGGGGGAGGAGAGGGCGGGAGTGGGACCTCCCATATTTGTAAAGAAATAATCACTGAGGCAGATCAAAAAACCAAAATTCTATAAGACAAAAACTAACAATTGTGAAAGGAGTAAAAGAAGAAAACATTAGTACATAAAAACCACCAACTTCGATGCCAAGAGAGGAGCTTTGATTAACCAGGAATAGATTTCTGAGAAGAAAGTGGCTTTTCTTACAAAGATGGGCAATTTTATAAAAACTTCTAGGGTTAAACAGCTTTAAAGAAAGGGAGTGGATCCTCCTGGCCTGTGAGAGGAACACCGGTTTGTCCTGATTAGCTCTCATGCTCCAAATTTCCACTTTGTCTACCAGTAGCAGCATAGGAAGTTCTTAGATGGATTTATGAGCCATAATGTGATTGGTAGAGAGGCTAAAATAATTATCTTGAGCTGAGTTTGCGTATCGATCACCCAATCTGTACTTAGATTGTATGTTACATGTCAACTAGAATAGCAAAGCCATTGAAAGATATTTCCACTTATACATTACATAAGTTTCAAAAAAATATATATATCCACTGCCCCTTGTCAAACATATGTGTGTGCGTGTGTGTGTGCATATGTGTGTGTGTGTGTATATATATATATATATATATATATATATAGTTTTTATTTTAAATTTGAAGTCATTTAGGGAGGATGAATTTTGAAGAAACTATTCCTACTTCACCTCTATCTTAAATCTCAGCAGATGACCTCACCATTAACTTCTAAGACAAGAGTGAAATCACCAATCAAGAACTTCTTTAGTTTCCTCATCTGTAAAACGGGGATAATAATTGTATCTATCACATAAGGGTGTTGTGAGGATTAAATGAGTTCTAATACATAAAGCAGATCAGCAAATGGGATAGTAAGCATTAAACGTTAGCTATTATTGTAATTATTCAATTCCCTCCAGCAAATCTGTAAACCTCCTAACAGCTGCACTCACCAATTTTCAGCGCAACTCCTCCTATCTATGCCTCCTGTGCTCTAGAGATCCATCTTCTCCAGCCTTCTACAGAACATGGTATTATCAACCATTTCCCCTCATTTCTGTATGTTCAACCTTGTCCTCTCCATAGACTCCTTCCCATCAAGACAAACTAAGTTGTAGATGCATTACTATCTCCACGACAATAAATCCATATTAAAATATCTTTGTCACTTTTTTATAGACTTGGTACTTACTAGTTATGGTCCAAAGCCGAGCTCACGATCTCCACATTTCTCTGTTCTCAGAAACCCTTGGTGCTGCTGGTGTAAACATACCTACTGTGCTGCTAGTCATATAAAAGTATAACACATAATTAAGTACAGCACATAATACTTGGTAATGATAATAAATTACTGTTTCTGGTTTGTGTATTTCCTATATTAGTTTACAGTGTACTCTACTTAAAACAGTTTGCTGCCAAACAATATGCTGTTACGCCCACAGAAGCCTCATATATCTCGTTTACTGAGTCTCTTTATTGCATCGTTTTCTCATTTAATCTCATGTTGTTTTATAAGTTTCGTGTAGCCTAAGTACACAGTATTTATAAAGTCATAGTGGTGTAATGTCCTAGACCTTCACATTTACTCACCACTCACTGACTCACCCAAAGCAACTTCCAGTCCTGCAAACTCCATTCATGGCAAGTGCCCCACACCATTTTTTATCTTTAAACTGTATTTTTACTGCACTTTTTCTACGTTTAGATATGTTTACATACACACCGCTGTGTTTCAGTTGCCTACAGTACTCAACACAGTAACGTGCTGTACAGGCTTGTAGCCTAGGAGCACTAGGCTGTACCATACAGTCTAGCTGTGTAGGAGGCTGTACCATCAAGGGTTGTGTACGTATATCCATGATGTTCACACAATGAAGAAATTGCCTAACAATGCATTTCTTAAAACAAATCCCTGTTGTTAAATACCACATGACTCTGTGTGTTACACACAAACACACACACACACACACACACACACACACACACACACACACACAGAGGAGTATTATTCAGCCATGAGAAAGAAGGAAATCCTGTCATTTGTGACATGGATGGACTTTGATGGAATTATGCTAAATAAATCAGAGAAAGACAAATACTGTATGATCTCATTTATATGTAAAATCTAAAAAAGCCAAACTCATAGAAATAGAGAGTAATGGTGGTTACCAAGGGTTAGAGGGTGAGGGAAATGGGGAGATATTGGTCAAAGAGTACAAACTTCTGGTTGTAAGATAAACAAGTTCTGAGGACTCTAACATACAACATGGTGACTATAGTTAACAATACTGTACTATATTCTGGAAAGTTGCTAAGTGGGTAAATCTTAAATATTCTAAGTATCAAATTAACGCATACACAATTTTATATGTTAAATGTATCTAAATAAAGCTGGAAAAAATAAAGGAGTAAAAATCTATGACTCTCATGTTTGCCCTCTTCCCCACAAAAAAGACTAATTAATATCCAGCATTGGTGAAAGTGTAGAAAAGTGATTATTCCCATATACCCTTACTGGGATTACAAATTGGTGTAGCCATTTTTGGAAGTAAGTTGGCAGCACTATATGTACCAACTTTTGACCCAGTAATTACACTTCTAAAATTTATTCTTCAAAAATATTTCCACACATGCACAAAGATACACATACAAGAATTATCTTGACAGCATGATTTTAATAGAGGTCCTGATTGCCTATCAATAAAAAATGAAAAAATAAACTATAGTACATCCTTACAGTGGGACACTGTAGAAATTAATGAAAATAAGATAGATCTCTATGTGCTGATATGGAAACATCTCTAGAGTTTATTGATGAGCAAAATATAAAGTATATACCATCTATATGACAAAAGGGGGAAATATACATATATTATATATATGCCAGAATACATATACATGTATTCTGTGAATACAAAAGAAATTGTTAACAGTGCTTGCTTATGAGGAGAGAAACTGAGGGTCAGGATGCTAAGGGGGATCATTTTATTGTAAACCTCATTTGCTGCAAAGTATAAACATATTTTACATTCAGTCTGTCAAACAGTGTTAGTAAAATATTTGAAAATAGGCCACTGTAGGTTTGAGATTCAAGAAGTGAATTTTACAAGAAACATGCAGGGCCTATAGGATAGAAAACAAAACTGTTATAGGAAACATCAGAACAATTAAATAAATTAAAAAGATACAACATGTTCTTGGGTGGAAAACTCAGTATTGCCAAGGTGTCAATTCTCTACACATTAACATATTTATTATAATTCCAACCAAAACACCAAAGGATTTTTACATAGTAATATAATATTCTTAATATTATATTTCTCCATTAATTTGAAATGTCATTTTTATGATGCAACTAATTCTTATGTAACACTTCATATATGATAAACTAGCACTTCAAATAAATGAGGAATTTAACACTGTATTTTAAATAGAGAATTTAAGATTGTATTTTAAATTGGATAACTGTTAAAAGCGGGGGGGGGGGGCAGAGGTAGACCTCACCTTCAAAATATATGTGAAAGAAATTTTCCACTGCATTAGAGTCAAAAACATTTTTTAAACCATCTCTTCAACAAAAAATGAGGGAAAGAGGAAGGAAGAAAAGAATAAAGGGGAAAATACGGAGGGGGTGCCTACTAATTAAAAGAAACTTCAATATGTATTTACCAAAACCAATGTATGGATCTTATTTGATTCCTAATTTCAAACTTTTAAAAACAATTGTAAGTCAATCAGGAAATAACGGATATTGAATAAATGATATTAGAGACTGTTAAATTCTATATGTGTGGTAATGGTACTGATGGTTAGGTTTTAAGAAGTAAAATCCTTACCTTTTAGATACAACCCTAAAAATCAAAAATTCCCAAGAGGATCTGGGAACAGTTATAGATGTAACAAGATTGACCATATATTGATGTTTCTTAAAACTGGGTGATGGGTGCCACAGGTTCATTAAGCTCAGCTCTGTACTCTTAAATATGCTTGAAATTTCACGATTGTGTTTTTATTTTAATGAAACAAAAAAATAACCTGAAGAAAATAACTTACTCTGATATTGGATGGGAAAGGACTTCTTAGACATTAACAAAAAAAAGATCCATAATGAAGAAGATTGAGAAATTTGATTAAAAGTTTGTCTAAAAAATAACAAAAGTTAGACATTGTTTGCAATATGTAAAAGGATTAATATTCTTACACAGATAAATAATAAGAAATGTAACTGGCAATAAGCATAAGAATATATCCAGGCTTTATTGTAATAGAATAAATGTAAATTAAAACAATGAACTGTCCTTTAAACTTAACAATTTTTTGTATTTTAATAATATTCAGGAATAAAAGGGCACTTAAAAACAATGCCACATACCATTTGTAGAATGCAAATAACAAAAGACACTCAAAGTTTTCAGTTTAACGATGTTTATGAAAGCACTGTTTATGCTGGTGAGACACTGGAAACTAAAATAATCGACAACAGACGATCAGCTAACTGAAGTATGGTACACACAAACAACGAAATAGTACATCAGTACTAGGAGTCCAACGATGCAAAGATGCTCAGCACATACATGATCCTTATTAAACCAATCTGGAAAAACAACTCAGTGTAGGCAGAAGAAAATATCCTCATACACTGATATCTAATATATTAACAGTGATTTTTAAAACATGAGATAATTTTAATTGTTTTTGTTCATATTTTCTAAATTCTGTATATTGATTATGTTACTTCCATATTTAGAAAATTTTCAAGGAAATTATTTGACACTTTTGGAAAATGTACTTTATAGACAAAGAATTACTCTATTCTAATTTTTTTTTTCTTTTACCAAGGGGCTCAAGTAAAAAGAAATACAAACTGATGCAGCTAAAAATAAAGTTCCTATTTCTTGTTGTATGTTATCCAGCTATTAACTAAAAATATAACTATTAGAGTGCTACAGCTTCTTCTGAAATTTGTACGTTTTCTCAAAAAAAAAAAAAGCCTACACAACTTAAATTCAGATTCTATATATATTTCCTCTTTATAAATTAGATAACACTGTAAACCAAAAAGTAAAGCTTCAGACATGCTATACAAGCTCATCTAGGATTGACCAGTCTAGCTGAGTCTTGAAACAATAATTGATTTAGGACTGAAATAATCTTCTATTCAATCTCTGTACATATAAGACTGTACATATAAGACTGGGGATAACTGAGAGAGTTCTTCACCAGTTTTCCAAATACTCTTCTAAGTTTTCTCTGTACTTCTTCTATCTGGCCGTATCTGGGTAAAAACAAAAGCAATCCAAATTTCTCTTCCTTCTCAGTCAGCTGTATGGCGCCTATTAAAAACTGGTTCAGGTGTTTCTCATGAGACAGAAAGATTTCACCACAAAACCAAAGTAGTTTGTACAAACTATGGCTATATCTAAAAGTTATTGTTGTTTAAACCAAGCAGGAAAATAAAATTAGTCAGAAACTTTAGCCCTTCCAAAGCAACTACACTCCATGGCTGTTTTCACAGGTAAATATCTCCTTTAGTGATTCTTTATCACTAATGCCCATAATGTTTCCTAGGAGGATTCCGGAGACAAAGGCAAACATTAAAGGCCTAATAATGGCATCTTCTTTCATTCACTTAACAAATACTCCATAAGCATTTGCTATGGGGGGACATACATCGCTAGGAGAAAGATTATTTGTAGATAAAGGATATTTTTCCTGGTGCCTTCTCAATATTTTGTACACTCACTATACCTACAGATATATGCTCTATGCCTTGCCTTGTTCTCAGACTGCTTTTTTTCTATTAATATGGATAGCTCTATATTTATAATGAAAATTGAGGATATAGAGAATACTTCTTTACAAATCACTTTTTAGGAGCTAATCAAAGGAAAAAAGAAATATCTGTAACTGAGATGAGACCATGAAATCCTGGAAAGAGTGAAGATCAAATTGCAAACCTTATTGGAAATGAATTATTTTTCTGCTTCCTTCTGACCTGAGTTTTGAATAACTCTGATCAAATCTTATGATAAATATACTTTATTAATAACACACACTGTTGGTTCAATATTGCAACATTCTTATTAACAGCAAGACTTTACACCTTTTAGAACTATTTACATACAAAAAATTAGTAAATGTCCCATACTTTAAGGAAAATATGCAGAATTATTACCACTACTTTCTAATTTCATCATGCTGTATTTGCATAAAAGGTGAAAACTGCATCTTAAGAAGTTATTTTTAGGAAGTCCTTTATATTCATTCAACAACAATTTATTGACAACCTTCTAAAAATATAAAAAATGGTAGAGTCTGAAAAACATAGACAAATGTAATACAGAATACAAAACTCGGTTATAACAATTTAGAAGTATTTATGATTTTGGCCTTTTTTTCTTTGGTGACAATTTAGTGACTGTGTCACTGTAGAACATCCTGGATCAATGGATTCATTAAACTGATGCCTGAAGGGCATAATGCTCAAAGACAATCACTGCACTAGAAGAAACCTCCACTCTTTCCCTTTCCAGCCCTTCCTTGCTTCTTCCAATATGTCCTACAGTGTAAGTGTTCAGGTTTATAAAAATGGATCGGGGACCCATCATTACAAACGTATGGGAGCTGACACCTAGGTGGTTAAGTGGCTTGGCCTGCAGTCACAGAGCTGATTAGAATCAGCAATCCCAACTACCTTCCGGCTCACTCCCCCTTATGCACATTCACTGAAAAGCTTGCGTTTGCTTCCACACTTACTCTGTTGGTCTCCACTACTACTCTTATGATCATTCTAATTACAAGGTGCATGTGAGGGATTAATAGCCCAGTCCCACCTCACAGTTACTCGTCTTCCTTACATCCAATGAGCACATCCTCACTCTCACCTCCATCACACTTTCATGGTCATGACGCCCATGGTCACCCACTCTCATGGTCGTATGTTGGATCTCTGCTGCGGCAATTAATGATGTATCATGAGCAAAGTCTTAATGTCAAGCATTCTACTCTGAGCAAACTTCTGCCTTTCCATGTCACTTCTAGTTATAATGACTCCAGCAATCCTTCAACCCCATCAGGACCTATTGATTTTTCACTTCCCACCCAAATTAGATTCCACAGATCACATATTTTCCTAGGACTCTCTCCCTTCATTCTACCTGCCTATAAAATAAAATCCAAGTTCTAGTTAAATCCAATCCTCCACCATCACCACAGCTGTGCCCACACAGCTCATCATGGCTTGGGGAAAACATACACAATAATGATACTCTCACTTTAAATTGATGACGACAAACCTCGTGTTATTTCAGTGCTGTCTAGTATTTCTATTATGTTTCTTTATTTCATTCACTTCTTCTCCCAGATAATTTTCATATCTTCTCCTCTCTGCCTGAAAAAGACTGGAATGCATCCAACTGCCTACTTACTTCAGGCAATTAATATCTAATAGGCATCTCAAATTTAACCAAACTTGATTTCTTCACCAAATCTCCTTTGTATGAAGTCTTCCCCAAACTAGTAAGATGTTCTATGTTTTACTCAGTTGCTCAAATAGCCTCAGAGGCATTCTTGTCTATCTAGTCCCTACACACACACACACACACACACACACACACACACACACACACACACACATCCCTTATACCATTTTTTTGCCAACTCCATTACTACCTCAGTTCTATTCCCTATAAAGCAACCAGTAATCCTTTTAAAACAAGTCCTATTATTGCGGGGGGGGGGGGATAAAAATAAAACAAGTCCTATCCCTTCCTTCACCTGCTCATAACCCCCAGTGACTCTGATCATACTTAGAATAAAACCCAAACTGCTCTCCAAGGGCCTATGGGCCCTATATTCGCAGTTAGCAAAGTGCCTCAGGTCTACTGTCTGTTTTTGTAAAAAAGTTTTCTGGAACACAACCATACCATTTGGCTACCCAATATCTCTGGCTACTTTCCCCCCACAATGGCAGAGATTAAGTAGTTGTGACAAGAGACCTTCAATCCCAACCCCCTCACCACCCCAATATTATTATTTTTCCGGAACAAAGTTTGTTAGTCCCTGCCCTTCAAGATGTGCCTCTAGTCTCCGCCCACTCCCTGCGTTCCCGCCACAGGGGCTGGCTTTCTATTCCTGCAGCAGGTTGAACTACTCCCACCTCAGGCCCTTGTACTTACACCGTCTTCCCAGAACATGTTTCTCCCCCTTGTCCACATGCCTTGCTCCCTCATGTCACTCAGGTCTCTCCCTGCAAAAACATTCCCATCCCAAAGAGAACGTCCCAGGCTGTGTTAACTCAAACAGCGCCCTACAGCTCTCTAGCTCCTTACTCTGCTTTACTTTTCTTCATGGCCCTTATCACTAACTTCACATATTTGTTTATTGTCTTATCCCTCACCTCCCCACTAGAACATAAGTCCCAGGAGGATAGGACCTTTTGTTTTACTCATTCCTGTATCCCCCGAATGCTGCACATAGTAGGAATTCAATAAATACTGAATTAATAAATTTTCTCAATCCTCATTTGATCCCTCGTTTTTGCTCATTTGATTCCTTCTTTTTCTTTGAATAGGGTGACGCAGGGGAAAAACAAAACTTAAAAATCATGAAAACAGAAATACTGTAATTTTGTCTGAGAATGCTTAATGTTAAGACAACATAAATTACATAACATACAGTCTGAAAATACATCCGTGACCCTTATAAATGGTTCACTCTTATTTACAGTAATACAGCCAGAGCAATGGATGAATTGATAGCAGATCACTATTTATTTCTAATGGTTTGAACTTCTGTTTTCTGGTCCGGACTGTAAAGAGTTTGGAAGTCATCACTCTGTCCCAACACGTAGAAAGCTCAATTGTAAATCAACAACTTTTCTTAGATACCTCAGAGAATTGAGGTCACAGGGCAAACCACTGCCCCCAAAACTATATACACAGAGAGGTGAACACAAAGAATCACACTTACGGGAGCAGGAACCTCCATGAGAACCAGTCTTGGGGTAGGAAAACTGTAACTGGCGAATTGTTGGAGGCTCCATGTGAACAAGATGGAGAGTTAAAAAAGTCCAAGGGGACCCACTCATAGCCCCACACCCACTTTTGTGAGTTTTACCTCCAGGAGTCCTACCAGATTCTCATAGTGAAGATAGAGAAAAGTCTTCTGCTATTGGCAGGACCACAGAAAAAGTAGCCATTTTGAAAGACACCCAAAGCATTCTTCAATTTTGAGAGCCTATCTGACCTGGGAAAAGTCTTTCAGGTGGGAGAAGGGAAAAGACCCAGCTACAACCTTCTCTAGCCATCCTGCCCTAACTAAGTAAGGAAAAGACTGAGATGCACTTGTGCAGGTCACAGCTCAGGGACACAGGCTCACCTAATTATGGGACTATAGACAGCTCCTCCTGCCTCACACCTCACCGCCTGCCTTATCACTCAAGGCCTATTTACCACAGTTCTTTTTACCAGGTACATCATATCCCATTTTCAACAAATAATTTCTACGCAGATACTAAAATTCAAAAAACACATTTTAAAGAGCCTTAACAAGTATGAGAACCACTTAGATATGGCAGGCATGTTAGAATTATCAGGCCCAGAATTTAAAATCATTAAGATCAATACACTAAGGTAAATATTAATATGCTAATGGAAAAAGTAGACAACACTCAAGAACAGATGGGTAATGCAAGCAGAGAGGGAAATTAAAAGAATCTAAAAGAAATGCTAGAAATCAAAAACTGTAACAGAAATAATGAAGAATGACTTTGATGGCCTCATTCGTAGACTGGACACGGTTGAAGAAAGCATCTGTGAGCTTGGGAATGTATCAATAGAAACTTCCAAAACTGAAAAGCAAAGAGAAAAAAAGACTAAACACCCCCCCCCCCCAAAAAAAAGAAAAGAAACAAACAGAATATCCAAGAACTGTGTGACAACTACAAAGGTTTCACACACGTGTAATAGGAATACCAGAAAAAAGGACAGAAGAAACATTTGAAGCAATATAGCCAGAATTCCCAAAAACTAATGTCAGATAGCAAACTGCAGATACAGAAAGCTCAGAGAACAAAAAGAAAGATAAATGCCCCAAAAATCTACACTTAGGCATATCATATTCAAACTGCAGAAAATCAAAGCTAAAGAGAAAATCTTGAAAAATGCCAGAGGAAAAAAATACCTTATCTATAGAGCAAAGATAAAAATAACAGCAGATAATCTCAGAAACCATGCAAGAAGAGAAAATGAAGTGAAATACTTGAAGTGTTGGAAGAAAAAACAAAACACCAACCTAGAATTCTGTGAAATCATCCATCTGCAGCGAAGGAGGAAATACTTTCACAGACAAATAAAAATTGAGGGAATTTGTTGCCAGTAAGGAAATATTAAGAAAAGTTCTTCAGAGAAAAGGAAATGATACAGGTCAGAAACTCAGATCTGCATAAAGCAAGAAAGAGTATTAGAGAAGGGATAAGTGACGAAAGTATACTTCTAATTGTTTTCTACCAGATCTACCTTACTGTTGCCATAAATTAAAAGTAATTTCAATCACTAGGCAAAGTTGCATTAATAAGTGGAAATAGCTTGGATGCAGACAAGGAAAAAGATTTGTAAAACTTGGTTAAGATTTTCTTGACACTAGTTTCAGATGCTTTCTTTTAGGGACGCTTATTCTTTTAACACAGTGTGCAAAATACATTCAAATAATTAACCACTTATCAAAAAGGCACAGTAGTAAGATCTCTGGATTTAGAATCAGGCAGAACGGGCTCAAACTCCAGGCTCGGCAACTTGCTGCTGTATAGTCTTGGGAAAGTTACCTGAGTAACTCATCTGTAAAACAAAAATAGTGAAATCCATATTTCATAAGTTAACTGTAAGGCTTAAATGTAAAGCATTGTAAATTCACCTAGTCCTCTATTCTGCTAATTCTAAACGCTTAATGACCCAGTTATAAACACTATTAATCTTGCAACTTCCTCTTTACACTAGTTTCATAAATTAGCTTAGAGCTAACAAGTTTATGGCCAATCTCTAGTAAATTTATAAAATTTCAGAGTATGCGTTTTGTAGACATCATCCCAACTGTATCTTACTCTAATTTTTTTCCAGTCTTCTATTTATTTTTTTAAAATAGTATCTTGCTTCATACTATATAATAGTATGAAAACTCCTGAAACAAAAGGGAGGAAAAAAGAGACCAAACCAGTTTCGTATTTTCTCAAGGGGTGGATGAAATGACCCTAGAAAGCACCTTTTAAAAGTACCTCAACCTCCAATCATCCTCATACGGCATCGAAGGCAGACCTGCTAGCCCATATTCCCAGCCACAGGAAATGCCTACTGCATACATATTTGTTGCTCATTATAATTCACTTCTGTATTTTCCTCCCCCAGCTTTTTTTTCTGACACAGAAGATAAAATTTCAATTATTTGGTATTTACTAAATCTGCTTTGACTGTCTTATGTTCAAATTTCCTTTTAAACTATAAATATCAACTAACTTCTCTAAACTACATATCTGTCTCTATTTCAGGAAATGTGCCCTGTTACTAAGTTCTAAGTGATTTGCACGATGTCACAAAATAAGCCATAATACTGGAGAAAAAAACACAAATATTTTGCTCAGTCCCATCTTAGAGGTTATTTTTCACTATATGGATATAAATGTAGGAAGGACTTGCCTATTTGAATATCACACACCATAAAGGCAAGTTCATTTTAAAGTGCTTTAAGAACATTTTTGATGTTTTGCCACTCGGAAAGTTAAAATGGGCAATGTACTGTACTCTGTATTACTCCAGTACTTTTTTACATCCCATTTTAAAAGAAAAGATGTAATGGTAGGATGAGAGCAACACAGAACTAAAAAGGACACTTGTCTAGCCCCCTACCTCACAGTGGGAAGCAAGTGTGAATTTAATAGATATTTGATTAAGAACTGTAAGACTGGGTGGTCCAAGTGGCACATTGGTTAAGGGTTGGCTTGGGATGCCAGAGGGCCCCAGTTCGGATCCCACATATGAGGGCCAGTGACACTGCCCTCCACAGCTAAGATGCTGAACAACAGTTCAACCTGGAGCTGGGCTGCCGTGAGTCGCCAGCGACAGCGTAGGCTGCAGCCCCTGTGGCAGTTGGTTGCCATGGGCTACCGTGTATAGCCAGCAGCCAGCAGCCGCAGTGAGCGGCCGTCCAGAA
>NW_017731710.1:1049069-1103740 GCF_001890085.2 Hipposideros armiger
GTGCCAACTTGGGCCAGTGAAGCAACATCCTCCACAACTAGACTGAAGAACAAAAGGACAGCAACTTGTCTGTTCCCATCCCCCAATTCCCCAGCCCTGTTCCCATCCCCCAATTCCCCAATAAAAATCTTAAAAAAAAAACCATAGAAAAAATACATCATGACTTTTCCGACAACCCAATAAGATTGAACACAGCACCTTGAGCTTAGAGACCACAAGCTGCCAATGGGAAGCCAGGTGGCGACTGGCACCCTCCACAACGAAGACTAAAGAACAACAACTTGTCTGTTCCCCTTCCCTGATTCCCCAACACTGTTTCCCCCCCCAATTCCCCAATAAAATCTTAAAAAAAAAGAACTGTACAATATATTAATTTCCCCAGTAATAAATTGTAATATATTCAAATCTCGGAAAATTATTTTTCAGTAAAACTTAAACATCTTAAAAAATTATGACTTATTCCTTTTCTTCATTTCCTATCTGGAGAGCAGGGCAAAGCAGCAACCTGGACTGTCCATCACCACTCTACCAGGCCTCGCTTCTCAGCTACTAGGCACAATGACCAAAACAAATCTGACCGCCAGTTCCCGTCCTGAAACCTTCAATCATTCCCCATCGATCTTTCACATAACCACCAAACTGTGATGCATGGAAATAAGGCCCTCGACAGAGGATGCTCCCAACCTCTTCAGAACTTGCCTCCCACCACTCTCGGCCTTCTCCTTTACCAAGATACCAGGTTCTTCCACAATGTGGCAAGGGAGACTCCTGTCTTAAACTACACCATCTTCCCTTTCATTCTCCAGCACTAAGTCCCATGCAATCTTTAAAACAAGTAACTACATTGTCTTCTGAAGTGATCTGCCCAGATGCTCTGGGCTGGCCAAATACTCTGTGCTTCTACAACACTCCAGCTGTGTCTCCAACATGACGCTTCACACTGTACAGAAATTAGGTTCATGTCACTATAATCTCTCTACTCCCAAACCTGGGAAGTATGAATGGGACACCTTATCATTTTTATTCAAAGTACGCACCAAGTACATGCTGGGCACTAAATATTCACACAATTGTTCTAAACTTGTCTTTTTTACACATGCTATTTCTTCTGGTATTCACCTGTCCTTTTGCATCAAGTTTGAAAAGTCACTTCCTACAAATTCTCCAAGAGATTTTTCCAGATACTACCTATGACCTTGGAAACATCACTTAATCTCTCTGCAGCTGTTTCCTCCACCAGAAAATGGAATAGCAGCTTCACGATTTACGAGGATTAAATGGGCTACTATATCTGAGGCACTTGGAACAGAAACTGGCACTTAAGTGTTTGATAAATGCTCACTATTCCTATTACTCCCAGTGATTAATGGTAGGGCCTCCTTATCTCACATAATTCCAAAAAAGATTTAAAGTGGTGTTTGGTACACAGGATATAAAGGATAAACAGTTAGCCTTCTGTTCCTATTTTATCACAAGCAACCTGAACCACTGATCATTCTTTACCAGCCCTTGGCACTTGTTAAACCTATCAAAAAATGTTTCAACTAGGTCTTGGGTTGAATTGCTGCTGCTTACTGCTTGTTAAATAGGTGCCCAGGGTCCTGCTTTTGTTCAAGTTCAGACTCAAGAGGAAGTTTATAAACTCTTCACTGGAGGTGAAATGACAAACTCGTCTTTATGACAATGTGTAACAACTTAACCTACATTTCAAAGTATGTAAACTGCATTTGCGGGGCTTCCACTTGAAATCGTTTCCACTATAAATTCCTTCCTGACTCACAACACTTCCACTTGGCTGTCTAATAAGCATCCTAAATATAAACCATTCGGAGCTTAATTCAGCCCTCCCAAACCTTCTCCACATTGTAGTCTCTCCCACCACTATTGGGATGGCAGTTCCACGCTACCAGCTTATGATAGAAAATCTGGGGTCATTCTTGACTCTCTCATACCACATCCAAACTCTCAGCAACCCACCTTCAAATACCCAAGTTCCAACTCTTTACCACCATCCATTCTGGTTCCAGCCACTGTTTATTTTAATAACCTTTTAACTGTTCTTCCTGCCTCTGCCTTTGCTCACTTAGTCAATTCTCCAGTCATCAAAATGACCCTTCAAAACAATTCAGATCATAACTTTGCTCTGCTCAAAACCCTCCAATGGCTTCCCATCTTCCCAAAGGTAAAGTCCTTTCACATCAACCCCAGCCCTACGACACACCAAGCATGATGAAATGTAAGCTCCAAGACGCTATGATTTTTAAAAATGTTTTGTTCAATGCAGCATCACCCATACCCGGGGGTCATGCTGGGAAAGTGTAAGAACCCAATACATATTTGAATAAATTATCTTGCTCAAGGGTTTTTGTATTTGTCCTCTCTGCCAGGAATGCTGTTCTCTCAGATACCTACATGACTTCTCACTCAGGTCCTTCAGGGCTTTGCCCAAATGCCACTTCAACAATAAGGCCTTACCAATTACCCTACTTAAACTGCATCACAAATTCCCTCCCTGTGCCTCCCCCCATTTTTTCTTCACAGCATCCACACCGCAAGACCCCTGTAGATTTTACTCATTTGCATAAAGCCTGTCCTCTCCCATCCACACACTTTTAAGTTCCATAAGATCAAGAATGTTTATTTTGTTCACCGCTGAATCCCCAGAATCTAGAGCAATGCATTGCACTTTGCAGATACTCTAAGATTTTGCTATTAATATTTTATTAATTTTTAGGCTAGCAGTTAACTTCACAATATTCCAGTGCAACAGCAAGGAATTCTTTGCTAGAAATATTTGTTCTAACATCTCCAGTATAAATACCTAAAAATTTCAATTCTAAGCCACACAGCTACCTTAAAAACTGATGTAAATTACGAAATTGTAATTAAACATAATTTTTAAAAATCCCTTAATATCGTTAATGCTGCCCAATCATACCCCCAAACCAGAAGTCTTTTGTATTTATTAAATTTTAAATAACGTGAAGTCAGAGTTCAGATAACTCAGTGTCCCCAAACCTACTTAAAACATAGCCAAAAGATACAGAAATAACGATATTAGATAAGCAGAAAATGTAAATTTTATTCACATTTACTGACCCACCTCAAAATCATTATGCTGAAAGACACAAAAGAGTACACACTGTGTGGTTCCATTTACATAAAATTTAGAAAATGCAAACCAATCTACACTGAGAGATCAGCGGTCGCCTGGGGCTGGAGGGAAGGATGGACTGCAAACAAGTATGAGGTAACTCATGGAAGGTGATGGAGAGGTTCTATGTCTTGATTGTGTTGGTGATTTCGTGGTTACGTGCATCTGTCAAGTTTTCTAATTGTACAATTAAAATAGATTATAAGATAGTAAATTAGATGTTAAAATGAGATTATTTTTGTGATGATTCATGATTGGAGAGCTTTTTACTACCCAAGAATAATCAGAAAAACTAAGAAAACTACGTATTTCCTCCAATGACAAAACCGCATCCACAGTACATTTGAAGAGATCATAAGATGTAAAGATTACAGTTGTACTCTTCAAGCCATGCTCATTCAAAACAATGACTACAGATCTCATTGAAACCTCACAATAAATCCTACTGGGTGATGCCATTTTACAAATAAAAAAATAGGAACTATAAATTTAAGTAAAAGTCCCCCAAAACCA
The DNA here is from genome assembly GCF_001890085.2 of Hipposideros armiger. Lineage (NCBI taxonomy): Eukaryota > Metazoa > Chordata > Mammalia > Chiroptera > Hipposideridae > Hipposideros > Hipposideros armiger. Next base: position 1,052,737 of record NW_017731710.1, read on the forward strand.
GTTTTCAGCTGAACTGAGAATTAAACCCAGGCAAGTCATACTCTTAACCCACTTTGCTGCCTTAGATTGACTAAAATTTAAAGATTGATAAATTTAAGTATTGGTAAAATGCAGGGAAGAGCATTCATATCCAGTCAATGGCACCATCTTTCCAGGAAAACATTTTGGCAATACTAAAACTCGTAATAGACACAACTCACCAACTCTTTTAAGCCAACTAATAGTCCCTTCCAGGAAATTACAGTATAGAGACATCTCTCCAAGTGTACTTTCAAGGACGTTACTGTATTAATTATATGACAGAAAATAGGTAAACGATCTCAATGTCAAACAGGGAATGGTTAAGTGACTTATGGTACATCACACTTGGCCATAAAAAAAGTGAGAAAAGAGCTATACGGATGTCTTAGAAGCCAAATCCTAGAACTGGATATATAACAACAATTTAAATAAGCCCAAAAGGAGTTTTGGAAGGATTCAACAAAATATTAATTTGGAGACCAGGAAAGTATGGCCAGTTGACAGTGATGATTTCCACTTTTATTCCTATTCTAATTTCTTCATTTCAGCATAATTTTAATAATGAATATTTTTAAACACTATTTTTTAAATGTTATTATTGGCTAGAAAGACTTTTCAACATGCAAATGTATTTCTTCCAAGAGTTGCCCCAATTTGATCTCAAGTCCATGTTAACTCCTTTTCTGGAAACTTTCTTTTCTTAGTTGTGGTATTCTAACACTACTGATGTTTAAGACAAATTTTCAAAGAAATGCTGGCTATTCTGAATTACATTTTTAAATGCAATTAGATATTTTGAGTGATTTGGTGGAGGACATATAGGGAAGAGAAGGGTAGAGAGAATATGAAATAAGCTTCTTCTACAAAGAATAGCATTTACTACCCTCTTTTAAAAGTATCATGAAGGTATTAAAAAGATATGTGAGATTTCGGTCAAAATGCCAGAGTAGGTAAACACTGCTCACCTCCTCTCAGGACCACATCAATTACAACTAAACTACAGAACAATCACCACTGAGAATAGGCTCAAGTCTAGCTGAACCAAAGCCCTACAACTAGGGACATACAGAAGGCACCTCAAGACTGATAGGAGGGGCAGAAACAGAAAGGCTAGTCCCACACCCGCGTGACTATTAAAAATCGCGAGGGATCATCTCAGCCACAGCAGTCTCCCCGAGGAGGGAGCGGCCCCAGCCTCTCCCTAGTCCAGGGTTTCAGCGCCAGGGAGAGGTCCCCATGCTTTCTAGTTGTGAAAACCAGCAGAGATTGTGCCTGAGTGAGACGGAGGGTGGCTGCACTCCCAGGCGCAATTCTTAAAAGGACCAAACATGGACTTACTGATGAAGTCTCTCTGAGCCCCGGCGCTGGGGCAACAGCTAAACAGGTGCCAGGGGCAAACGGGGAGGAAATGAATTGTCTAGCCTCCGGGTGAGGGCAGGAGGGGCAGCTTCCACAGGAGAGAGGAGCTGGCAGAAGCCATGTTTCTTTGACAAGCCGTAGCCCTCCGTGCATGCAGATACAAGCAGATGTCATGAGTCTCCATCCAACTAGCTATCACCTTTCGTCTGCCCCACCCTAGTGATTCCTTAAGACCATGACCCACCCAACTTTTGGCCACACTCAAGCTGCTTCCAGTGGCTTTTCCGTATAAATGGCCTGCCTTGGCTCATGCTATGGGCTTTCCTAAAATCTCTCCAAGGTTCACAAACCCTAAACAATCAGCAACTTGCTTTGGCATGTCCCGTTGGCTGAGGAGCCCTAAGCTGGGCATTAGCAACAGCAGGCCTTAGTTCATGGCTTGGCCTCTCAAGGCAATTCCAAGCACAAAGCGAACAGCATCTATCTCTGGATTGCTTTGTGACTGATGATAGGTAGCCCTAGGCAGGGCACAGACTGTGACTGAACTTGGCCAGCAGCAGGTCCCCTCCCAAGAGGCCCCAGGGCTAGCTTCAGGTTGGGCTGGAGCAGGACCTGCCACCTCCAAGGATGATACACCTAAACGGCAGATAGGGCAGGCATCAGAGCCCCGCTAGAGAGAACCCTGTTTTGTAGGGTCAGCCCCTGCACAACAGCTACACCACTGTAGTCACAACCAATCATGAAAACCAATCAGTGGGAGGGTCAATCAAGTCTCAACTACAACAGGCGGCCACCCACAACCCACAAGGGACACATCTGGAGCACCTGGCTCTGGTGACCAGGGGGAGGACTGTACCACTGGTTCCCACAGAACACGTTACATAAGACCACTCTACTAAGTCCAGCAGACATAGCAGCCCTACATAGAAACAAACACAGAGAGGCAGCCAAAATGGGAAACAAAGAAACGTCCCAAATAAAAGAACAGAACAAAGCTCCAGAAAAAAACCAAAATGGAAACAAACAACTTCCAGACGCAGAGTTCCAAACACTGATTTTAAGGATGTTCAATGATCTCAGGGAGAACTTCAACAGAGACAGGAAACAAAAATGGAGATAGAAAACATAAAAAAGAACCAGTCAGAAATAAAGACTAGAATAACTGGATGAAGAATACATTAGAGGGCCCAGTTTCAGAAGAGATCACTAGAAAATAAACTTTTAATGATTGCTATCCTCTTCCAAGCACAGCTATAAATTAAAATACATTACTTTTTTTAATAAGAATGCAACAATCCCAAACATACACACACACACACACACACACACACACACACAATGGAATATTGCTCAGCATGGAATGGGTCCTTGCCATCTGCAGTAGCATGGATGGACCTGAAGGATATTGTGCTAAGTGGAGTATGTCAGACAGTGAAAGACAGGTGCAATGTGATTTCACTTTCATGTGGAATCTAAAGAACAAATAAAACAGAAACAAACTCATAGATACAGGGAACATGTTAATGGTTGCCAGATGGGAGGCGGGTTGGGGGTGTGGGTAAAAAAGGGGAAGGAATTAAGCAGTACAAATTGGTTGTTACAAAGCAGTCATAGGGATGTATGGTATAGTATAAGGAATATAGTCAATAATATTGTAATAATTATGTATGGTGTCAGATGGGTACTAGATTTATTGGGGTGATAGATGGGAGGGGGGTTGGAAGACAGGATGAAAAAGGTGGAAGGCATTCATACAAATTGGTAATTACAAAACAGTCACGGTGATGTAAAGCAAAGCATAGGGAATACAGTTAATAACATGGTAATAACTGTATAGTGCCAGGTGGGTACTAGTCAGGGGCATCAATTCTTAAATTATATAAATATCTAACTACTATTCTGTACATATGAAATTAATATAAAATGATACTGAATGTTAACTGTTATTTAAAAATTAAAAAGGGGGGAAGGTGAAAGGGAATAAGAGGTTTAAATTTCCAGGTATAAAACAAATAAGTCACTGGGATGTAACTTACAGCACAGGGAATATAGTCAATAATATTTTGATAGCATAGTATAGTATCAGATGATTGCTGAACTTAATGATGATCACTTCTTTAGGTATATAAATAAATGTTGAGTAACTATGGTGCATACCTGAAACTAATATTGTAATGTTAGCTTTAGTTTAATAAAAATCTAGAAGAAAAGGATATGTTAGTATTAAGAAAATAACCTATTAGGCTCCCTTAATTTGTGAAATTCAAAAAGACGTAAGCTGGGAATCTTCTAATCCACTCTTCTGCAATACTCAGTGATGTTTATACTAAACTACTTGCACTAGGCTCAGCTATTAAGAGGAAATGCTTACATTTTAAAATCTATTATTAATATGATTCCCTAGCTACACACTCTCCCCCCAAAACTTTCTACTTTTCTAAAAGGAAAAAGCCCCAAAGCATGTAATAATCTTATGCAAGACCTATTACGCATCCAAATATAGATGAATTTCTGAAATAATTTTAATAGGAACATACAAATCCTTGATAATTTCATGATAAATTTGTAAGATTTGTAGTTTTTTCTTTACCAGAAGCATATAAATATTTGAAGAGGGAAAAAGGTGCTTGGGGTAACAATGCTCTGGTACAAAGACAAAACATTTAAATAATCAAATACTGGGTAATACCTTCAAAATAGTGTTACTACTTAAAAATATGCTACTCATATCATAAACGTAACTGAGGAATTATTTTTTTAAAGTGGTGCTCATCTGAAAACAAGACTAAGAATATTTTTAACAAAATTAAACCAAAAATGGTTACATTAAAAGTACATAAAAATATAACATCAATCATCCTTTACACTGAGACTGTTTAAACAAACTTAAACATAGGTTCATACGAAAAGTTACATAATATTACGAAGTGGTTTTAAGCCTGATTGCTTCAACCCTACTAGTGTTTTATATGGCCATAACTCTCCAAAGTATCTTATTATAACAAGTACTCAACTATAATACTCATTCAACAAATATTTTAGCAAGTAATTTCTGCCATGTATCATGCTAGGGAGAGGCAATGACAGAAAACACTAAAAAACTTTTACAGTGTTACAATGTACATTGATTTCCTCTTTCACACTGTTAAGCTTGGTAATAGAATACTGACCTAGGAAAAAGTATGGGTTGCAATTCCTGCTGTAACCACTTACAAGTAAGTCCTTTTTAATTTTCAGAATAATAGAACCATGTGTTATATATACCATGCAAACCTGATTTAGGAAATAAATTGGACTATGTAAACATTTTTTTTTAATTTTTAAAACTTAAAAATACAGCATTTCATTATATTTTAAAAGCTACTGAGGTTCACGGCCATTAGAAATGACAAAAAAATAACTCTGCAGACCTTATCTATGGTTAAACTTGTAGTGTTGGAATTGCAAAACATCTTCTACCAAGTCACAGATTCTTTAAGAATTCAACTATATATGCATATAAAATTTCTTGGGCCGGCCAAGTGGCTCAGTTGGTTAAGAGTTGGCTTAAGAGTGCAAGCTCTGAGCAACAGGGCCAGTGACGCTAGACGGAGCTGAGCTGTCGCTGAGATGCCAACAGGTGGCAGGATGGCTCAGATGGTATAACAAGATTGCCTGTTTGATGGTGGGCTATGCCCACCCGCAAACAAGGCTGAACTTGGCACCTTGAGCTGAGCTGCTGCCCTGATGACTCAGTGGATAGATAGTGTGTGCACTCTTAACAAGGCTGCCGGGTTCGACTCCCGCATGGGTTGGTGGCTATGCCCACTCGCAACTAAGACTGAACTCGGCACCTTGAGCTGAGCTGCTGCCCGGATGACTCAGTGGATAGAGCGTGCGCTCTTAACAAGGCTGCTAGCTCGAATTCCACATGGGATGGTGGCTATGCCCACCCACAGCTACGAATGAACACAGCACCTTGAGCTTACAGGCCACAAGCTGCCAATGGGAAGCCAGATGGCGACTGGCACCCTCCACAACGAAGATTGAAGAACAACTTGGCTGGTCCCCTTCCCCAATTCCCCAACATTGTTCCCCTCCCCTACTTCCCCAATAAAATCTTTAAAAAAAAAAAATTTCTTACAGATATATGTAAAAAATTTTTATTCTTTTAAGAAATTATTTTCTACATGTTTTAGAATAGAAAAATATTTTTATTGAAATCCCCCAAAATGTACTTGTCTAAAAAAACCAAAAAAAAAACAAAAAAACAAAAAAAATTTCAAATGACATGATTTAATTTCCCTTCTAAAAGACTATATATATTAGCATCTCTTTGTAGGTCTACAACCCTAGGCTTTGTTACATAGATAAAAATATCAGTTTTTCACATACCTAAAACTAAGAATGTTTGCCTTTTAGAAAACTTTGCAAAAGTATTAAACACTTAAAAAAAAACAGCTGTTGACTGTTGAAAGCCCCCCCACAAACTGTTTTAAAGACTTCAACCATATTTTCCTATTTTTATATTTTATTCAAATAGCTAACTTGTTAACCATATATTAAAAAAGAATTCAAATAGCAAACAATAAACAACTTAAATAACTGTTGCAAATGCTATACTTTTAAGAGTACTTAAATATTTAAAACATTTTATTAAAGTGTGAAAGGAAAAGAAGTTTTACAGTCAAAGGTTTACCAACATGATTATCATTGCTTTCAATGAGAATAAAACAAATTGTAAAATACGCAGTGAGAGTTAATTACTCTCCATCTTAATTTCCTTTCATCTGAAATTCAGAAGTAATGTGTGTCCACCTTAGGGAAGATTTATATATGAAAAAAGTAAGTTTATTAAAAAAATAAACAACTTTAAATAAATTTTTACAATATTTTCCACTTCCAAGATTCTTTTAGATAGAGCAAGATGAGGCTTGTGGTTTAAACATAATCTGATTTACAAAATCTTATTTAGTCCTATTTAGTGAAACAAAATACAAAAACACAAATGGAGAAATATTAACTACTAAGAAATCCAATATAAAAGTAAAAAAAAAAACCAAAAACCCACCATTTGTTGTAGGAACCTAATACGGCAATATTTAAAGTATATTAAACAGCTTTCACTGAAATTTAATGTACTGGCTTATTACCAAGATTAACACTCTCATACTAACATGTAAGTTGTGTGGTCTAGTTTATTTTTACAAAAATGTTATCAACTGTACCAGGGTTTGGCAAATTTATCCTTAATAGGTCAGAGGGTAAATATTTTAGGTTTCAGGCCAAAAAGTCTCACTACTCTGCTACTCTGCTATTACAGGGAGAAAGCAGTCACAGACAACACATAAATGAATGGGTATGCCTGTGAGCTGCAGTTAGACCGCTGCTGAACTAGACAATAGGTTTTGAGTAACAGACTAATTATATTTCAGGTGCCATATTACAAATGTCATATATGGGAGTGAAGAGGAACAATATAGATGAGTAGACATCACTTAATAGACATTATAAATTAAAATGTTCACACTTATTTGTCAACCATAACTGCATGTTTTTATATGTATACATCACATACAAGTTATAAAACTCTTTCACTTTAATTCTATATTCTTTTTGGCCTATTAACAGTATCGGACCATAGTCAGATAAGCAGCAAAGTATCATGAGTGACTGTGAGTACTCAGAGGCTAATCAAGAACCACGAAATTTGGTTTTGACGTCTAAATATTTCTACACAATGAAAAAACTAATTAATTTGCTATGCCCCTAAAGAAAATATTAGATGTTTATTTCAGATGTCATTTTAAAATTTAATTGAATTGTTACAATTTTGAAGCTAAATGTGATTTGCTTTTGTTTTATTAGAAAAAATATTTAGGCAAGGTCTACAATCATTGGTCAATTAAGAATGACTTACAAGAACATGAGGCAATAAAATAAAAAATACAGGTACAAACTATATATCTGAAACACTTCTATTTGGCAATTTTATAACAAATCAAAATTTAAAAAGAACAAAGAAGATTGCAGATTACTTCGTAGATACAGAATAAAGCAATTGATGAAGTGCTTAAGCAAAAAACAAAAAAGGTAAGAAAACACACTTTTTTCATTTAAAAAATAAAATCACATTTGCTACAGATCATATGGATAATACCCTTATTAAACAACCATTCCAGAATGTCTTACAGTAGCAGTGCTTTTATTTGCACTTCAATTAATTTTATATGACTCATTTCATGTATATAGCTCTTTACCCCACTGATAACGAATAAAGTTTCCCATAATTTTTATTATTTTTAAAATTTTTTTAAAGTAAATGAGAAATGATTTAAGTAGCATGGAACCTTTCCCATTTTGAAACCAAAGGCTTAGTTCTATATTTTTGTCTATTCTTTAAAAAATTTAGTGTAAAAATTGCTGGTTTTTATATCACTGTAGTAAAGTGAAAACTCCTCAATCAGGAGTATTTTCTGCAGTTTGACTGCATATAACCACATACTTTACAATACGTCCTTCCAACAGTAAGGAAATAATTGATTTCACAGTCACTGTCAGAAATGAGTGCCATAACACTATTATGGGTATAAGGTCCTCCCTCAAAGACTTTCTGGAAGGATGTTCAATGTGTTTTGTTCTTTAAAGATATACAGTAGTACATAGTCCCTTAAGTCTGCAAAAGACATTTATTGTTAAAGAAGGTGCTTTATTAACAATTCCTCTGGCAGCACTAGTGAATTACAATATCCTTCAATATTATTTCTACCCATAATATATACATTTAACTTTCATGCCTCTAGAAAAACATCTACAGTACATTTCATAATATAAAAATATATTACAAATCTGCTGAATTATTTACAAGCAATGTTCTATTATCTCTATGCAACATTTGTTTGATACAATACTAACAAGTTACACATAGTTCCATTTCTGTAAGTTAAAAAAAAATCCATATGGCTTCTTGCTTAACCAAGCAAGAAAGTGATTTTGTTTTCCTTTTCAAAACCAACTTTGGTGCATAAAGGATTCAGTTTGAAGATAAACTTTAAAAACAAAATACAATTTTTCTTGCGTTAAGAAAAAAACCAAAAAACCAAATGCTTTCCTCAGAAAAAAAATTAGAAGCCTATGTAGGTTAAAATGAAAATACTATTATTCAAATATTTGAAATAGAGGTTTTTCAAAAACCGTTAACAGATTAGTTATATAAGTAAATATTAACATACTGTACTCCATGAGAAAACCCTAGTCCTGAAAAGGGAGCCACCAGACATACGGCAACACTCTTTAACAGAAATTTTCAGCCCTAATTCGAAAGACGAATTTTTAGTTGATTGCAAATGTCGTTCACTGTTTGCTTAAATACAAATTGAACACTTTTCTTATCAGAGTTCTGCAAAAGAACACAAATGGCAACCAATCACATCTATTTATCATAATTGAAAGGTAAAAATTATCTCTTGATAATTTTCATTGTCTAAATATTTCCTAATATGACTTCAAATCAACAGACACTGTTAAGATAAACATCCTCACAGTGCTTTTGGTATTTGTCAGGGCACATGTTGTAATTGTTTTTCTTTCCAATATAAACTACTGTAATCACTAAAGGGGGAAAAAAGGAGCTGAAAGCAGCACGCATGCAAAGCCTTTAGGAAGCTGTTCCACTACGTTGCCAGAAGAGTGTTTGCTCAGTCTCCCACAGTACCATTCCATGAAAATGTGGATATACAGTAATATATTAATATATTCCACAGAAGAGCCTACTTCATTCACAGAATGTTTACACTAATCATAAATATTATTCTAAATATTGGATTATAAAAGAAGGAAGGGGGTTGACTCTAATGTGCAACTTTTACTAAACCCATTGTCAGTGACTAAGACTGGAGGTGTCCCCGCTTGTTTGCTTTTTAGGTATTTATTTATTTTTTACCTCTTCAACCTCTTCTGCGGCATTGTTCTAGAAAGAGAGAAAAATGAATATTCTTTTAATCAAATGAATCCCAAACACATTAAGTACTACAAAAGAGACATTAAAAATATTTATAAGATATAGGCAATGTGATAATGATCACTGATCATTAAAATTTATTTCTGAAACATTTACACATAACAGATGCAAATTTAGTTACAAATACAGCTTTTTAATAAATTCTTTTTATGTAGCTCACTAATGTACGTCTAAAAAAGAATCTCATATCTAAAACATGCATTTTAACTAATACTTTAAAATTGATGTTTAACTCTCAAATAAATGTTCTTTTCAGTCTCCTTTTTAAGTTAATGTATTTGGGGAAGGTTTGCCATGCTTTCATTTTGAGATGTACATAAACCACAAACTTATTTCTCCTAAAATAAGTTAGAACTGGTTTTTTCCCTTTTATTTCACAAGTTTTCCCAATGAAAATCCAAAACATTGGTAAGATGTTACATCACAGCAAATGTAGACCGTTCTATTACTCTGTACCACTTTAGGGTAGACTACATTCTGATTTCTAGAATAGAAGTACACGAAAGTTTAGACTCAAAGTTAAATGTCAAGATTGAGGGGAAGGATAGATACAGTTAAAGAAAATTAACTCCACAGAAGCATCTATGTCTTAAGAACATCTTTATTACCCAAGAATGAAATCAACAAATACTGTAAAATTACACTTTGAGAACATGCAGTGCAATTCCTATGCACTTTTGGACATTAGTTCTAAGCTTGAATGATTTTTGTTAAGTCACTTTCACTAAAATATTTAAATTGCTTCATATACATACAGCACAAGAACAGAAAAAATAAGCTGGTTCTGTGAAAAAGAAAGACCCTCAGAGAGTGGGAAGTAGAATTCAGGGCAGGAACACTGAAGTTAGTCTTGATCTTATAATTTATATGATTCATCACGCCCCTTTTTCAACTCTGCCTAAATCAGGGCTGTTTACAACCAGCTGGAATAAGCAGGGTAGCGCTCCCCAAAATATCACTCTTTTAGAATGCTAACTTTCACTACTCCTTTCAAAGAGTAAGCAGAAATAAACCCTAAGTTAGGTACCAGTAAGTAAAGAATATTCAATTATTTTTTTAAATAGTGACTTTTCCATAATTTTGGTAGTGGATTTCCCTCCACCTTCTCCTTTAAGGTCATATTTCATTGTTTTCTTTGCTAGTTAATTTCTCGATAACCTAGCTCATACTACAAAAAAGAAGGCTCTATTGTGCTTAGCACTTGCACCAAAAGATATATTTAAGAAAAAAAAATTTTTTGGAATAGGGAAGTCTCGAGAGTCTCAGTGTTTCCACATGGCAAGGCCCATTATGTTAGAATTTCATTCTCAGAAGATGTCTCAAATTATAGAATTCCTATTACAGTCAACATTCCAAAAAGTAGAGTCCTAGAGTGAACAGAAACTTCTTTAACTGCTTCAAAATTTGGCATAGGACATAGTCTCTTTATGATAGCTAAAACTCACATTTGGGATTATCAATTATTGTATGTCATCTTATGCTTATCCAACCTATCCCTATTGTAAAATACATATTAAACTTTCTTTTAGAAATATAGAAAGTTTGTTCATAATAGTGCCTTTTAAGCGTTTAACCACTTTTTAAATCACCCATTTGGATAGAGGCAGTATCAAGTTCAGTCACATACTATCTGTGTAACCTTGGGCAAGCTATTTAACCTCTCGTCTCAGTTTTCCAATCTGTAAAACAGAGATAGTAACACCTACTTCACAGGGCTGCTGTGAGGATGAAGTATATGTAAAGCACCTAGCAAAGTGACTCAGCACATAGTCAGAAATGTTGGTCTCTTCTCCTTCCCCCCCTATACCTTCATAAGCACAGCACACTAAAACAAAGGTCAGATCAGAAAGTTATTAGAAATGTGAACACTCTGAGCTACCTCTTAAAAACAAACACAATAACAAAGAAACTGCTCTTTTGCAAATATTTGGGGAAGAATCTAAGTTTTAAAAACTCAATCATTTATGATATTTAGGGCACATGCAATACATTCCTACCAGGCCCACAAAAGTCTGATATTATAAAAAGAATTACATACTTAAACAAAAGGCACTTATTTTCAAATAGCTATATATATATATATATATATATATATATATATATATGTATTACAATTAAGCTACCTAAGATAAATCTGGAATTAAAATGGCACATAAACTTGACCAAAATGCAATCTTTCTGGATTCTGTAATTTATAAATCTTTGAGATGTAACTGCCATATACAAAGCTCCAGAAAGCAAGATATGCTCAAGTACTGAATTCAATACTTAAAAATAAGTCCTAACCTTATATCCAAAACCTAGGAAGATTTAAAATTACAATTCAGGAAGTAAAGCATCAAACCAAAAATTAAATTACCTGTATATGTTTGGGTCCAAAAGCAAGGCAGTATCTTTGGGTAGCTTTGATAAATGAACTACTTTAGTTTTTAACTGGTGTCGTTCACTTTCATTCACCCACACATCAGGCAGACTACAAATTAAAAAATAAGTCATAAATAAAATAGCATTAATTTTAAATTTACTTCTCACATACCATACTCAGCCTTTTCCGCTAGTTTGATAGGGCCACCTAGGGTAACAAGCTTCTCAGGAGCCAAGGGAACCCAGCACCCCAAGGAGTGGAATGTGGAGTCCCAGCTAAAAATGGTAGGCGAAATTTCACCTACGAATCTGGAGGTGCATTAGGAACTTGTGGTGGCAGAGTCATATCAAATTTAGAAAAACATATTAGAACACTGTGCCTGTCTTTTAGCTTGCTGAGTGAAATTCACACTTGAGCCTGACTTGATGGAAATCTGTCACCAAGTTTTGAAGAAATAAGTGAAAACCTAACCAAGTTCCACTTAAAAAAAAAAAAATTTCACATATAACCAAAATCCTAAAACCAAAGAAATTTATCCTACGAGGAAATTCAAATAAAAACATTGTACTATTTGGATTGATCAATTTCCAAAATACTAAGTATACACAGGCATTTGAATACATTTTTTAAAGAAATTATGTTTATAACCTCAATGTAACAATAGCTCTTACAAATTAATATGAAACAGGTGAACACTCATTAGGGTAAAGGGATGCGGTTGACAAAGGACACAAACCATCAATTCACCAAAGATATGAAGTTTAAAAATGATCTTATGTATAAGCAAAGAAATGCAAAATATAAGAATGGTAATAGCCAGTGTTGATAAGTCAGAGAAATAAGCTCTCTCCTGTAAAAGATGCGATTACAAATTGGTACAAATGTTCAGGAGGACAATGCCTATCAAAAAAACCATATTTTGCATAGTTTGTATATTAACAGATTTTAATATCTAACAGTAGAGAAAAAAGGGTTAACTTTAATGTTCAGCAAAAAAAATCTCATTAAATAAATTGTACATGGACATTTCAAAATATTTTACAGAAACACTTCCATAACACCTGGAAGGGGAAAGGGGGAAAGCGGTGGAAAACGTGTTCTACACTAATGGAAATTTGGTAAGTCAGAAGATTTTCAAAAACTAGATTTCTTTATTTCAATATGCTCATAAGCACTGTAAACTCCCAAATCTATTTGAGAGCTTTTTTATCCACAATATCTATGATATATCTTTATTACTTTTGTATCAAGAAAACATTTTAATAGAAGAATAAAAAAAATTTAAAATTGATATCTAAATTAACGAGCCTCTGGGCCAGAAGTACTCTAAAAAGGGTACTAATAATCGAAAGAAAAATATAATGCTGCCGGAAAACTGGTCAACTGCTTTTTCTATAAAATATCATGGCGTCCTGGAAGATGTTTAGGAATTTTTAAAATAAATGATTCAAACAAATGTACAACTAAGGCTGCTTGTATACTACTTGAAGGTCATTAAAAAATTCTAAAAATAATTACATCCTATTAAAAACTGCTATAACAACGTCTATTAAAAACAATAAAGAGCTAGTTTTAAAGCTCATACCCTGAGCCAGGAACTGTACGAGCTTTCAGAGATTACCTCTTTAATCATGACAACCTCAAAATGTTTCATGGTTTAATTTCTGTTAAGTCTTTTATATTTGAATCTAATAACTAATTTTTGAGTATAAGATTTTAATAATAGTAAGACATTAGTCTATTCATTAGACATATTATGCCAAATACTTACATGTCTTCAGGCATCCAATGAAGCAAAAGTTTTATTTTTCCAGAATCCTCTTTTCTCTTAGCTATTACCTAGTAATATGAAAGACATCATAAAAATGATTTGTAACACATTATTCTAATATATCATTAAAAAACACTTTTGATTCTAATCAAGAACTTTGAAGTGTTCATATCCTGGACCAGATATTACCATCACCACATCTTTTTTCTGCCCTGCTTTGTAGCAATTTCACCTTTGATCATATATTTTCACAAAAGAAAGAGAAAAAACAAAACTGAAGGTTTTTATAGCCAAATATAAAACCATAATATCTTTATTAAGGAACTGGAAATGCTATTTATTTTACTATCTACTAAAGTCTGTAGCTTAGCTAGAATGCTAACCAAGAATCCATATTGGCTGGAATATTTTTAAAGAGCAAATAAACAGTAAAGAAAAAATACTGCTGGGAAGAGAAAAGTCTCTAACTTATAATTAAAGTATTTTTATTTGCTTGGGGTTTTCTGCTTGTTGGTTGGTTTGATTTATTTTAAATGAAATATTAGCCAATCAGTGTTTAGGTTCAATTTCAAAGACTTCACCTAAGTTAAAGGTGAATCAACCTAAACAAAAAGACCTACACAATTTAAGAGAAACAACATAACTTAACATTCATTACCAGATTTTGAAAATTAAGGTAATGTTTAAAATAAAAATTCAAAAGTCATACAACTTCCATATTAACAAAATTAGCACTTTAGTGTTTTAATAATCTAAATCTCAATATTTTTACCAAGTTTAGGTTCCAAACAGCCACACGAAATGTTGTCATCCTCAAAACATATCAGAATCAAGTAATAATAGCACTTTACAAAATATAAAATACTTTCTGTACCCTTTATTTAAAAACCTATAGTTAAGTACCCTAATTCTAGACTTGGAAATGAGTTTAATTAAATAGCCCAAAGACATATCTGAGGATGCTAAAATAATTCTAAGAAGAAATAAGATACGAAAACAATGTAAACCAACCAAGCACAGCAAGCCAATTGACTGGTAACTGGGAATCTGCTGACCTCTTCTGGAGAAGGCTCGAAAGAAAATGTTTCAAGTACAGAAGTTAAGACAAATTAGGCTAACTGCACAGCATAGTAAACGCACATATGTATTTTTCTGCAAATTGTTTCATTATCAGTATAGTTATTTCCTATGAAAGTTAATTTGATAACTAGGAAACTTAAACTTGTAGTTAGTACTGAACATTTTGACTACTGACACATACTGCTTCCATCAAAACCAAGTCAGAACTCTGGAGAACTTGCTCACCTAGCTACTTTCCTTTCTATTGTGTCCAACAAAGACCTTTCCCCATTATGGATGTCTCTTCCTTCCACTTCCCACAGGAAAAAGCGTTCTTCAGATTACATTCCACCTTTGTGACTTTTCCTCAGTCAAGGTACCTCTCTCTCCCTCCCCAGTGTTGCTTGGGAGTACAAATCATTCTTATTCTTCAGTTTTTTAACTTATGACAAATACAGGTTTCATGTTCTTAAATCCTCTCAGATGTTTTCTACAGCTGGAAAACTTATATTCATCGTCATAGACTATTTTGACTCTCAGTTAATTTTTAAATTTTCTTCCAGGCTCCTAATAACATCACCACTACTTTTAGTTCCTTCATTATTATTATTTTTTTTTTTTACCATCTCCACTCCTCTCATGGTGAACCTAAGGGTTTCATCACAAGCAGTGGTCTAGTGAAAGTTCATTATTTTTTTAAGTATCATCTTATCATTGCTACCACTATTTCATCAGATTTATTGTCTTTGAAATCATTTGATGTTGATGATTCTCAAATCTCAGTCCTTAAAATTTCTTCTTTTCTATTTATACTTAGTTTCTAGGTGATCTTATCCAGTCTGATACCTTTAAATACCACGAATATGCTGAAAACTTCCATAGTTGAATCTGTAGCCACACCTCTCCTCTAAGCTCAAACTCTTACATCCATCTGCCTATGTGACAGAGGCACTAGATGGCTCTACAGAATGTGTCAAAATTACAGCTATACTCCCCTCCCCGCCCCCAATCTCCTCACCACCACAGTCTGTATTTTAAATGGCAACTCCATCCTCACAGCCAGTTGCCCAGGCCAAAAACACTAGTCATCCTTTCCTCCAGTTATCAAATCCGATATCTGATCCACCCAGTACTACTATCAAAAGACATCCAGGCTCTAACCTCTTTGGCATCTGCACTACAGCCATTCCAGTCTTTTCTCCCCTGGGCTACTGAGAAAACTGCTCCCCTTTTCCCCGCACCCTGACCTACAATCTGTTCTCACAACACAGAAGCCAAAGTGAACACATTACAATTTACATGAGAGGACAGAGATCAGTGAGTTCTCTAGGGCGTGGGGTAGAGGCAGAGAACTACAAAGCTCTGCCAGTCAAGTTTGGAGCAATGGGAATGTTTTGTATTTTACTTGGTAATGGTGGTTTCATAGGTGTGCAAAATTATCAAATCTCATAGAATTGTATACTTTACATGGGCGCAGTTTATATTTATTATACCACATCAAACCATGGCTATCAAACTCCTTCAAAGGCTTCCTATCACACACACACACAATAAAAGTCAAGTTCCTAGTCCAATTAAGGTTCTCCCTAATAACTTCTACTCTCTGCTTCACTCATTTCCTGCAGCTACTGGCCTCCTCGTTGATTTGCAAAATACAGTAAAAACCTTGGATTGCGAGTAACTTGGTTTGCGAGTGTTCTGCAACAGGAGCAAACATTTCTACAATTTACTCTTATGCCATAAGTATTACTCTTGCACCAACCTAATAATACATTTTAACATGGTAAATGAGCAATGTCTTGAAATACCAGTAGTTTATTTCTGGCACGAATTATGCTTGCAAACCTAGATATTACTGTACTTGGCACATTCCCATTTCAGGAGTTTGTACTTGATTCTCCCTCTGGCTGAGATGCTCAGCCCCCAATAACTCAATGGCTCATACACTCATTTCCTTTAAGTTCTACAATTTTAGTAATTTATCTTATTTGTCATGTCTCTTCAACTAGAGTGTCGACATGGTTTTGGGAGTTTTTTTTTAACATGTTTTGTTCACTGCGGCATCATGAGTACTTGGCACAAAGTAGGTGCTCAATATTTAAGTTAATAAACAAATTAGCCATAATGCCATGCACTCAGGATCTGGTGACATCTTACTGACCTCTGGGAAAAAAGAATTACAGACCCACCAAATCATAACCCTATGTTATCAAACTTCAACGAAAGATTTCCAAACATCACTGCTGAGAAAGCTCCTGATCTTGCTGAATCCCAACAAAATTCCTAGTGCACCATTTTAACTGTGTCTTCAAACCCTCTGATTTTCTTTCCAACCCTTCGCTTTTTTAGATAATTGTATTTCCAATGTTCTTTACAAAAGCATAAGTATAGTACACCTTTCCTCAAAACCAAACTCATACCTCTCATGTGTTCCAATCTCAGAAAAGGTTCCCTTTTCTTTGTGTCTTATTTTTTACCTTCTTGCCTTTAATTTGGGGAATCAAATTCAGGAATTCTGAATTGGAAGTGTACATACAAGAAAAACTAAAAATGCAAGAAAGCCTCATTACCACAGGAGATAGAAAAAACACAGATTTAAACTAATAGACTGATTATCAATATTGACTTTTTGCATTTATATTATTGAGCATTTTAATTGAAATATAAAAAATAAAACCTTAATTTAGTATATTTTATATTTTAGCAGCCAAAATTAAACAATCTCATTTTCCAAGGATTCAAATAACCAAGAGTCTGGTCTAAGTTTTACCTGTACAAACTTATCTTCCAGAAACTACACCAATTTAAAGATGACTGGATAATACAAAAGGCAAGGGGCATGAAAAGAAGAACTCTCTATTAACTCCTAGTGTTAAGGGTAAACCTCGGGGACTCAATAACGTAGTTAGACTTAGCTGGTTTACAGTTAGATCTACCCTGATACTCAGCTGTTTTCTGTTTCTCCCCTTACTGACTGATTTAAGAACTCTTGTTTTGTTCTGATTTAAGAACTCTTGTTCCATTTCTTAAGGCTACACATACCTTGTTAATCCATTTAATCAACAGAATCCTAACCTATAAAGAGCAATTTCTTAATCCTCAGGCCCCAGAGGGCACCGGGATCCATTTTGCAACTCCCTTGCAGATTTTACTGGTGACGCATAAAGCCCCAGGCCGCGGTGGCCCTGTCTGGTGATAGCATTATCTTAAAACAGACCAGATCCCAGGAAGCATGTCAGCCCTCGGCCCTGCCTGACCGACTCCCGTTTCCTTGGTTCTTCTTTTTGAGTACTTATAAAACCTCTGACTGTTCTAGGAACTAGAAAATGGTCTTTAGGCAGGAGTCTGCCATCTTCCCAGAACGCCGACATTCTGAATAAACCTACTTTTCTTTCCACCAACCTCGTTCTCTTGATTTTTTACTTTTTCAAGCGGCAGGCAGCCGGACCTTAGTCCATACCACTAGTTAACTAAAAATAAACTATGTACTGCTTTTTCAAATCTGATACTTTTCTTTTTCAATGCTGAGGAACATAATCATTCAACAAATATACTGACTGAGTGCCTACTATGTGTCAGGACAATTCTAGACACTTGGAATACATTAGTGGAACAAAACAGATAAAAAGTTCCTCCTTCATGAACCTTTAATTAATGGCCATTATCTTATTTTCTGTTGAACTCAAACTTTTGATGTGCGTTTTGGGGGTGAGTAACATGCAGCACATAGGGATATGAGCCAAAAGGACTCTAAAAGTTGTAATTTTACAAACGTGGAAACCAGAAGTCAGAAAAGACACCTAGTTTACTAAGGTCAGAGCCTGATCTTGAAATGCCTAGTAGCCCAAATGCCAACCCAATATTCCTAAATAGCTCAAATTAAAGGCTAAAATATTCATTTTAATCACAAAAAAATGTCAACTTGTGGGAAACATTTGCTTTATAACCAACAACACACAAAATTTTTTAAATACTAATAAAGCCAAAATATTCTGTGATTTTCGTTAAAGTGTATCTTCTTAGATTTTGAGCAATTTAGAAATATAATTGTGAAAGTCAAAATACATGTTCTTGCAAACCTATAGATAATTTGAAGAAAAAAAATCAAATACTTACAGTACTATGAAAAACAACACTGTGTCCCTTCCCTAAACTTTCTATATGAGCTGAGAGGTTAAAGCATATGGCTCGATGTCGTATCGCATCCAGTGTTTGTGCATCGAAGAAATCATGTGGTCGTGCTAAAATCCAATACAAAGACATAAAGAATATTTAAATAAATATAACACTCTGCCAAACAGCCAAAGAGTCTGTTTCACACAAAAACATGTAATAAGTTAAGAAAGATTGAAACAATTAACAAGTA
This sequence comes from Hipposideros armiger, assembly GCF_001890085.2. Lineage (NCBI taxonomy): Eukaryota > Metazoa > Chordata > Mammalia > Chiroptera > Hipposideridae > Hipposideros > Hipposideros armiger. Next base: position 1,071,677 of record NW_017731710.1, read on the forward strand.
CCATTCTAGTGTTTAAATGAAAGATTTTCTTTGCTTTCAAAACATGAAGTCTAGCCAACAAGATTAAGGATGTACAAAGCAGAATTCCAATTGATGAGTGAGTGTGGGTTAATTTGGCCCCTTGGTGTGTGAGGTTCCAACTTTATATCTCGTGATCCCACATTTCAGCTACTTTCTCATATAATTTTATACTTTATTCCAGTATCTCTCCTGAGCACCAGTCTCACGTTTTCAACAATCTAATGAACATCTCCATCTGTGTACCACATTGAGATCTCCTTCACCACAGCCAAACATATGGAATACATTTCATGAACATTCTATATTAATATGTAATCAAAACTTTTCCAAATGTGACAAAGTGGTAATATTATTTGGAGGGTTTTGACAAGTATTTTCATGATTATCAGTAACTCTTCTAAAAACAACCTAGGAAAATTACAAATACATTTTTGAATGCCAATAAGTCCATCAAAATTCTTCCTAACTCAACTCTACCAGTTATCAGTTTTGTGATTTGGGGCAAACTGTTTAATCTACTTTAGCCTGTTTCTTCAGTTGTGAAATGAAGATAAAACAGCTACAGATTATGATTAAGTAAAATAAATGCATATGGAAATGCCTTGCTGGGCCGGTTGAGTGGCACGTTGGTTAAGAGTTGGCTTGGGACATCAGCTCTGAGCTGCAGGGCCCCGGTTCGGATCCCACATGAGGGCCAGTGACGCCACACCCTCTACAGCTAAGATGGTGAACAACAGCTCGACCTGGAGCTGGGCTATTGTGAGTTGCCGGCGACAGTGTAGGCTGCAAGTGGGCTGGCTGGCAGCCCACCAGTGAGAGTTGCTGTGAGCTGCCATGAGCAGCCGTCCAATGGCCCGCAACTGATCTGCCTCACCCGGGGAAGAGTGCAATGATAATACCAACATGAGCCAGGGCAGCGACGTCCTCCACAACTAGACTGAAGAACAAAAGGACAGCAACTTGTCTGTTCTCCTTCCCCAATTCCCCACCGCTGTTCCCTTCCCCCAATTCCTCAATAAAATCTTTAAAAAAGAAAATGCCTCATTAAGTCATAAAGCAGTTTATATTCATAAGCTCATACCACTTTTTAAAAAGACTCACAAACCTAGGGTAAGCAATCTTTTAGTGTGATCTCCACAAAGCTATATGTTGAAAATTTAATTTGCTAAGAACATTTTTAAAATTTCAATTTCCATCCCACTATTATAAATTGTGCTATTTTTATTCTTAATAAAAAAGTTGCTCAAACTAAAGATAAAGTTATTGTTTACAACTGTGGAGCTTACTAATACATGTAATTTTACAAATTCATCTGTAATTAAAATTAAATTTTACTGACAATAGAAGAAATGGCTTGGTTTCCTAGTGCAGCATATTCTGAATTATATGTAGCTGATTTACCTCATATTTTGATTTACTACTATAAGTGGATTTCCGTCTACCATGCATGGAGTTCTCGGAACATTTATGCGAGTCCACCACAGCTTTTGTGGGAGGATGATTTCACCAGTTGGCATACTCCATAAAACAACCTAGCGACCTCTTTTCTCATTGAATTTTGCCTCAGAAGGACAAAAGCAAAACACCACTTAGTAACAAACTAGCAGAACCCCCAAGACTAAGAATGCAATAATAATGGGAAATAAGTAAGAAACAAATATTTGACATTTATAGGAGAAAGAAGGCATGATTTTACCTAATGCTGAGAAATGAATCCCCTTCCTATTAATCTGTTACTGGAAAAAAGTATGTACTTTCTCCATGCTCTCCAAGTATGCTTTTTTCTGAGAAGGATAAGCACTTAAGAGAAAATAACAGTAACTCGGCCCTCTAAATCATTCATATCTATCACTCCTCATTCAAGATTCAAACACAGAAGTCATCGCCTAAATTAAATTCACAATAATGAAGAGAGTCCTCAAACCTCACTCTATGCATTCAGACCTCATACATGTTCTGTCCACTATTAAGTATCAAGAATACTAAACTTGAACAACAGTCTCCAAAGTAGGTGTGTTTCATGATCCATTAGAGTAAGGAACAAAAATGTCACTTCCTTTCATCTTGACATTTTTCAATATCCCTTCTTGGTAGTTGTATGTGTATTAGCAGTATTACCTGTATACACTGTATAAATACACACACTACAATTGGGTGTCCAAGCAGTTTTTTTAACTGAAGACTACATAAACAAAAGGAAAATGGATCCATAACCTAAATTCAGTAGCAAACTTTGAAATACAAATGTTTATTTCAACAAAGAAACTTAAGAGAGTTTAGGAAAGTTTTTCTTACTTGTGGTTCGTTTAATGTCCACTGTAGCTATGTAGTAACAAAACAATTTCAATGTTTTAGAGAGAAGCTTTATAATCTGAATTAGTTTTAGAGTCTTCTATACTTTAATCAAATCCCAAGAGAAAGGGTTAAGATACAAACTTTTTTGTTTCTAGTTGACCCTTGCAGTGGCCTCCCTTTTCAAGGACAGCTTCACTCAATCTTATGTCTTTATTCAGGATATATTAATTAGCCAGCTGACATAAAAACCAGGCACAGCGCTAGGCTCTGGGGTTTCAAAGTCAATTCCTGCAGCCAACATTTACAAGCCTTTGTCATATAATTGTGTGTATCCTAAATACAGAGAATACATCTCTTAATCTGGTAATTAAGAATGTAACAACTGTACATATGTGTTACAACAGACAGGCAGTTAAGCACTGAAACAGACTAAATAGCTTTGCTATTCACACACACCACTTTGGAACAGATAGGTTACTTAACTTTTACTTGATTTTTACCTTTAAACAAACTAAAAATTCTAAAATATTGTTAGAAACACCACACTGCCATACTTTAAATTTTAATTTAGAACATAATCAAAGTAGCCCTCAAAATCTAATTCTATACAGAGTCTGTATTCTAAGACCATATATACTTACACTCCGTTAGCTACTACAGATAAAATACCACTGAACTCTCACAGGTATCCTGTTTACTACTATTAACAAAAACAGATAAGCAGAGTTGAAGAAAGGCAAAAACTGAATTTGCATGAAAGCCCAAGATATAAACAAATGCATTATGATACCAATTCTCAGTGAACCACTTACGTAATGAGCGTCGTCTTTTGTTCTTTAATTTCCTCCTTTTGTTTATTCCAGCTTTAGAAGGAGATTCTTCTTTGGCCTTTGGCTGGCTAGAAACTTTTGAGGAGTTCTGCTGACTGAAGTGTGTGGGGACATGGCGAGCTAGCCCTCCCTGAGAAGCAAAGCTGGCATTGCAGCCACCGACAACACACTAAATGAAAATAAAAAAGATGTCAGGGATGCTGTGTAGGGAACAAGCAGAATGCGAATGAGGGATATTTCATATTTTCAGAAGTAAATCAGTAGCACTATAGAACTAATTCCAGAAACTAAGAACCGTTTCATTTTATAAGTTGCCCAAAGTAATACACATTAAGCAGTGAGTGGCAGAGCTGGAAAATAAAACTCAAGTTTCATGACTCCCCAGTTTACTGCTCTTCCCACTATCTGCAAGACGAAAATAGTGGGATCTTCTTCCCAGAAGAATCTGGTTTTGAATTAGTCACTTTTTAAAGAGGTAGAATAAGTTGTTTTTACATCAAAGAATTAGAGATCCTGGCATTTACTTGGATTCCTGGATTTTTAAAATTACTTTTATATTATAATATATGCTATTTCGAAACCTTCAGTAGCCTCCCTACTGTTCTAACAGATAGGAAAGAAATACAATAATACTGACTTAAACAATTAGATCTAGTCTCTCAGAGAAGACTTAGGCTCAGGGTTGGTCTTATGCAACTCTCTATTTCATTAAATGTTTCCCCTTTAGCCTGTACTTGTAAGACTGAGAAAACAAAAGGTGAATTACCCTAGTCAAGCTAGTGGATCTGCTATTTCAACAAAGAAAGCGGAATGTTTGGATATCACTACAATTATAATACACAAATTATACAAGTGTGTGATTTCTAGCTAGATCTTAGGAAAGAATATTTGCAGGTCTTATAACAAATGAGTGTTCATTGAAACAAACACCACTTCTAAGATGATCTCCAAACAGCAAAATCCATAGCTCGATTGCTGGTGCCTTTTCTATTAGTAACTTTATCCAGTTTACTTAGTTACTGAGTTAACAACCAAACTCCAGCCATGCAAATTTGTCATGTTTAAAACACCAGCTACTGGAGTGACCAGTTAGCTCAGTTGGTTTAGAGTGTTGTACTGACATCATCAAGATTACTGGTTCAATCCTCACATGAGCCTCTGGGAGCTGCACCTTCCCCACAAAAGTCAACTATGCCATTGTAATATGAAAGCAATATGTAACCAATGACCATGGCTGTTCCCCAATTAAATTAAAGGAAAAAAAAAACACACACACCATCTACTTCCACCACATTATTCCTAGGTGGTTCAACATATAGTAGTACATTAACTAGATAATACCACAAAAAAATTTACAGGCTCTTTCTTTCAATCCAGGCACCTCTATCATTTCAAACTTCTAAAAATACAATACAACCCTCTATTAGTAGAGATTGTAATTTTGTTCAGTCTCTCTAAAAATCTGCCCAAGTGAAAAGGAGCTCATCCTCCTCTGAGATCCTCACACTCACACTGCTTATCTAGTTACTTATCCCAACTCATCCTTTCCATGCACTGTGAAGACAGGAATATACATATACTACATACACACACACACACACACACACACCTCCATCCAGAAGCATCTTCTGTATCAGGGGTCGGCAAACTGTGGCTTGCGAGCCACATGCGGCTCTTTGGGTACGTTCCATCTCAAGAGTTTGCCAACCCCTGGAACAGTTAATCCTGTCCCTCACAACAATTTAAAATTTATTCAAGGGCCAGGCGAGTGGCTCGTTGGTTAAGAGTTGGCTTGGGAGCACAAGCTCTGAGCAGCAGGGCCACCAGTTCGGATCCCACATGGACCAGTCAGATGCTACGCCCTCTACAGCTAAGATCGTGAACAATAGCTCGACCTGCAGCTGGGCCACCGTCAGTCTTCGGCGATGGCGTAGGCTGCAGTGGGCTGCCGCAAGCCAGCGTGAGCGGCTGGCAGCCGGCATGAGCTTCCGTGAGCCACTGTGAGTGGCCATCCAATGGCCGGCGACCAATGTGCCTCAGCAGGGAAGAGCGCAATGATCACAATACCAACACGGGCCAGCGAGGCAACATCCTCTACAACTAGACTGAAGAACAAAAGGACAGCCAATTGTCTGTTCCCCTTCCCCAACACTGTTCCCTCCCCCAGTACCCCAATAAAATCTTTTTTAAAAATAAAATTTTAAAATTAAAAAAAAATTATTTGAGCCATAAATATATTTTTACATAATTACCATTATGTGAATAATATCTTTTAAAATTTTTATAAATGAAACTATGAGAGTTTTATTTTCATTTTCAATTTTTCAGAGCCACACGCTCAAGAACCGCAGTTTGCTGACCCCTGGAGGCTCTTCCGTCTCAAAAGTTTGCCGACCCCTGTTCTATATCATAGGTATATTTCTAAATATATCAGCAGAACTGAACTGCTTAGATTGTGATAAAACCAATGCTGGCTGAAACACTTCACAGCAAGCTCCTTCTATAGTACCATTAATAATTATTTTTTTTTATTCTGATATACAAGAGATGATTTTATGGGCTCTACTGGCACTCAGCATTGCAAATAAAAATCTTTGCCCATTCTAGGGTGCATACTAAGTTTAAAAGCAGAAAAATGATTCAAAATGTTAGTTCAAATACTCATCTATTCTCTACGTGCAGTAACATCGAACATTTTAGAAGTGTAAGGATGACTAAGATACAGTTCTCCCCTAAAAGTGTTTATATGTGATCAGCAGACATACATTCAGTGACAACTTCCAAGGACTATAGTCCGGGATAAGGCATAGAGTGTTATGGGAACCCTGAAAAGAAGCAAGTAGCCATATCCAGTACTTTAAAATTAATATTTCATTTATGAGCCAATCAAGTGTGGCCCTCAGAAAGCCTGCATGCAGAATATTCAGCTACAGGTTCTGACCACAGAAAGTTTAGCATTTAATGGTTATTGAATTCTTAGAGTTTAAAAACTTCCTACACATATTCTGAGTATCAAGAAAGAATGCTTTTACAGTTTCCATCTTCTGTAGATTACCACACTGCCAAAGAACACTGCCCACTACAGGAGCCACTAGCCAAATATTGTTACATACCACTTTAAGCAAGGCTACTATAACTAAGAAACCAAATTCTTAATTTTATTTAATTTTATTATTTACTGAGGTTAAATTCACATATCATACCACGTTAAAACTAAAATGTACAATTCAGTGATACATAGTGTAGTCACAATGTTGTATAACCATCAGCTCCATATCCTTGCCAACACTATTTTTCATTTATTTTATTAAAACTATCCTAGTAAGAAGTGGTATCTCATTGTGGTTTTTATTTGTATTTTCTTAATAACCATTTTAATTTTTAATTTAAAACACGATACCTACTAATTTAACTACTGAAAAACTTTTAAGTTCACAACAACTTAGGTATATGAATATGACTGCAACTGCAAATTTTGTGAAATCTAAATATAGATCAAGTGTTTAGCATCTGAACTGAGTGCTTTTAGTAGAATTAACCTAATGAGTTAGTTTTGCACTGTCCAAAACATTTCAGCCTTAGACACATAAGTGCTCAGCACTTGATATGTTAACTATAAAATACATGTCAAATTTGAAGATTTAGTACCAAAAAAGCAAAATATTTCAGCAATTTTGTATATTGATAAGATGCTGAAATAATAATATAATCAGTTGTATCAAAGAAATTAAATTATTTTCACCTGTTTCAATTAATTTAATGTAGCTCTGGAAATTTTATAATGACCTTTGGTTCTCACATATTTCTCACACAGTACTGCCATACAATAAGCCATACAATACTTATTTTTCTTACTTTCCAAGAAGATACCATCCCTGTATTTCCTAACACCTACTCTAAAAACATACATTAAATAAGCATCTTTGGTGGCCAATGTTTTAGGTATTTCAAAGAATATAAATAAGTCTTCACCTTTGGGTTCCCAGTTTAATATTGGTTATTCAAACAAATTTGTTGAAAATTCCACATATCAAATTTTAAAACAGTTACTTGACTACAATTAAAAGGCAGAGATGGGGCCGGCCCAGTGGCGCGATGGTTACGAACCTGCTTGGGACACCAGAGGGCCCCGGTTCGGATCCCACATATGAGGGCCAGTGACACTGCCCTCTACAGCTAAGATGCTGAACAACAGCTCAACCTGGAGCTGGCCTGCCATGAGTCACCGGCGACGGCGTGGGCTGCAGTCCCTGTGGCAGTGGATTGCCATGGGCTACCGTGTGTAGCCAGCAGCCAGCGTGAGCGGCCAGCAGCCGCAGTGAGCGGCCGTCCAGAAGCCGGCGACTGATCTGCCTTGCCAGAGAAGAGCGCAATGATGGTGCCAACTTGGGCCAGTGAAGCAACGTCCTCCACAACTAGATTGAAGAACAAAAATGACAGCAACTTGTCTGTTCCCCTTCCCCCAATTCCCCAGCACTGTTCCCATCCCCCCAGTTCCCCAAAAAAAATCTTTAAAAAAAAAAAAAAAAAAAGGCAGAGATGACCGTAACAGTTCAGATCAAAGCCCTCAAGTTTGAATTCAGAGGTATTCTGTGATATGATTTCACCGGAATTATCCTTAATTTAAGGGTCCCAGTAGGTTAGCAGATTCATTTTCTCCTGGGATCCCTAAAAACTAAAAAGAATAGGCCCTGGTAGCATGTAGAAATGATAGGACATATTGTAAGTTTATTTTAATTAGCAATGATTCAATGCTCTGAAAATAAAGTCAATAATAAGGATTCTAATGCAAAATTGTTTCATCTTTGATTTTGATCATCCATTAATCAAGAATCACAAATCTAAAAAAAGAACACAAATGTGCAATGAAAATTTAGAGGGAAAGGGTTCTTTTATTAAAAATATAGATGAATCACAATCACACACACTTCACGTTATACAAATTCTTTTACCCTAAAGGAGAAAATAATTTTAAGCGTCAACATTCCACTCGTTAAGTGTTTATCAGAGAACAGGTGAGAGATGAATCTGCTGTTGCCTCAAATGGCCTTAGTTATTATCTTCATTCCTCTTAACATGAGCATTTCATGGCGCTCAGTGTGATTGTAGAGTTCAAATACTCGGTTTTTCACCCACATATACAACAAAGACCCCTGAATTCAAGTCACCTCACACATGGTGTTCTGATGAATAAGCACCGTTTCAACAACTAGGAGAAAACTGTCTGTTGGACACTGAATGTTTTCAATGTGCTATCTCCCAAGCCCACTGAAACACTACCGATGTTGGCTACCACTGTGGTCAAGCAGCTGTTCTAAAATCTGAAACATGGAATTACTGTTTTCTTTTTTCCTAAACAGAGTTGTTCAAATGAAGAAATACTAAGACTGTCTTTGCTAGTAGACTGTCTTGTTCATATTTATATTCTCAGAAGTGCCATGACAATCTACAAGGGGCTATTGAAACATAAAGCAGAAAACACCAGTTTTAAAAGGTCTGGTGTATTTATTAACAGGTCATCTAAAAGAAAACAAAAGCTCCAGGAAGAAATACTGGTTTCTTAGTTTAACAAATATACCACAGTAACATGGGATGATCACATCAGGGGAAACAAACCGGGTGAAGGTACAGGGGGGGACTCTGTACTATCTCTGCAACTTTTCCACAAATCTGAAAATTTTCCTAGAACACCTAAGGTGAGAACTTTTAAGAGAAAAGAGCACTCTCAAACATGTCAAAGTCAGACAGAGAGAGGTCAGCAAAGCAAACTAGAAGGAGACACCAATGAGTTTGGGAGAAGGGGTAAAGGAGGATGAAGAACAGGCAAGCATGGTTATCAAGGAGGCCTAGAGAAGAAAGTGAAAGTTAGTAAAAATCCCATATGTAACATGCACATAGTAAATACAGCATAGATCTTTCTTCCCTTTCAAAGAGCATTGAACTGGTGACCAGATTTACCAGAGAAATGTTTAGTATCAGCTACTGTATCATTAGGTGAACTTTGTTAGATCATCTAATGATACATCACCTAATATATATAATAATGATATATCACCTAATGATATAGTAAGTGCTATTTATCTTATAAGGATCCCCCCGTAACAGAAATACCTTGTAGAACAGTTTCTTAAGCCTTGGTGCACATCAAATTCACCTCAAAGGTCTTTTTAAATAAAGCAATGGCTGGTAACATGCCCCAGACATTCTAATTTAATTGTTCACTGGTATAACTCAGGCAACAGGATTGGATACCCAGTGGTGGCACAGTTCATACAGTAAAGGAAAAGGAAGAACCTCTTGATTTGTACTGGCTCTCCAAATAGTATGACCCCTACCATTCTCCAACAGTGACCAATTAGTTTTTCTTCCTCTCTCTTTTTTTGGGGAGTGGGGGTGGGCAGGGAGGGAATCATTTTTTGTTTTTTTAGTATCATAATGAGCATTGCAAATTATTATCCTTATTTATACTCAAATTGTACTACCTTCAGTCAGTGGGAGCCTCCTAGAAAATTGGCTATCAAGGCTAGGGACACGGGAGCTTCAAACCCACAGACAAACCACAGAATACAAAATGACAAAGAAGAATTAAAGAAAGATAGAAGAACAGGGTATTTAAAGCTGCTCTTTATTTATTACATATAATGTTGAAAAGCAAAAGATTCTCATTAAAGTGTGTGAGTGTGTGTGTTGTGATGGATGTGAGGGAATTTTTTCACACTTGTATATACATATCAAATGACAATGTACACTTAAAATATCTTACAATTTTATTTCTCGTTACACCTCAATAAAGCTGAAAAACGGTAAAAGATTGTAAAATTATCAGTTATCAACTTCCTTTATACAACAGATCATAAAGGAACTGAAGGAAATTATTTCACGACTCATTACAGTGAATGATGTAATATTAGTATCACTCACTGTGTCCTGTAACAAATTACCAGAATTTGTCTGTATGTACAACTATAAGCCACCTTATAGTGAGGATATAATAGTTAAAGTCTGGTTTGATAAAATTTCTTTCCTCTTTATCAGTCTTTTAGGCTAGGTTCTTGGTTCCAAAACATCGAAAAAGATTGTCTCTTTCATATATCAGACTTGAAAGAAAGTCTACGAGTTTTAAGTACTACTCTACCACAGTGAGAAGTTAGTCAAATATGTCAATATTATGAATGGAGGTGATTATGTTGAGCTAAAGAGCACTAGCTACTGAGGAAAATTTACAATAGGTAAATTAACCCAAGACAATTAAATGACTATAATAAATACTGTGTTTGAAGGAAACAAATATCAGCGTAGGGAAGAAATATGGGGAGAAAGTAAAACAATTGAGTTTATCTGCAAAGTACAACTATTCACTTTTGAACATATACATACAAATTTATCCAGACAAAATACTTCCTCACTGGCAATAAAGAAAAAGGAAATCAAAACAATCACCAAACATGCTGTACATAACAGAAAATTTTTTATTTTCCCAGTTAAGTAAAATATTTCTAAGTGAGGTAGGGTTGAAACCACTTAGTTATGATAAAGCTTAATACCAGATAACTAACAAGAATCAAAATCACAATTACAAAAAGAGAAGACCAAGAGAATAGTTTAAAGAACCCCAAATCCTAGTACTATAAACACATGTAACGTTTTCCAAACCTTTAATAATTAAAATGTTTCACTATGTTTAACAAAATGACAGCTCACCTTCCTACAAACTCTAAATGTGCATACAAAGTAGGGGGGGGGAAGGGAGGGGAGGGAGATATAGAGATACAGACGTGTGGGGGGGGGTGGATGGGTGTGTGTGTATTACAAAGTGAACATTGGATTACTCAGGGATAATCTTTGCATTTTAATTATCAGAGATAAATATTATTAAAACCCTTGGCAGGGGCCGGCCAAGTGACTCAGTTAAGAGCACGAGCTCTGCGCAACAGGGTTGCCGGTTCAATTTCCACATGGGCCAGTGAGCTACGCCCAGGCTGAGGTGCCACTGAGCTGCCAACAGGTGCCAGGATGGCTAGGCTGGTGAGAGCACGTGCTCCTAACAACAAGGTTGCTGGTTTGACTCCCGCATGGGATGGTGGGCTATGCCCACCCGCAACTAAGATTGAACACGGCAACCTTGCGCTGAGCTGCTGATGGGCGGCCGGATGGCGAGACTTTGGAACCCTCCACAACTAAGATTAAAGGACAACAACTGGGCTGTTCCCCTTCCCCAATTCCCCAACATTGTTCCCCTTCCCCAGTTCCCCAATAAAATCTTAAAAAAAAAACCTTGACAAAGAAACTATATTTGCATTTTAGGAGTATGATTTTACAAAACTAAAATTTCATAATGAGCTGACATGACCAATTATTTTCATGACACGCTCTGTCTTTTTATTATCCAGCATTAAGGCAAATAAATTTAGGGACCATAAAATTAGGCTTAAACCTCAATGATATACGTGTGGTTGTCCTTCCCCATATCAGGTTGATTAGGTCTTACTGACTCCCAGTTTCTAGCATTTGCTATTGCCAACACTCTAATGAGACTCTTACCCATTAAGATCTTTAAACAGTTACCCCAGAAGCCACACAAGTAAAAACTGATAGATTCAATACATAAAATCTGTATTAGATGAGCATCAAAATAATGATAGTATAGGGCCCGCCGAGTGGCTCAGTTGGTTAAGAGCTCGCGCACGAGTGCAAGCTCTGAGCAACAGCGATTCGATGCCCGGCCCGAGCTTAGTTGCCACTGAGATGCCAACAGGTGGCAGAATGGCCAGCTAAAATAAATAAATAAATAAATAATGATAGTATAATACTATGAATTAAGAAAAAGCCTTGTTGGCTGTGAACTTCTAAGGTCTGTCACAGACAGGCAGCACTGGGTATTTACACCAGCCCTTCCTTTCCCTAGTCTCCACTCCTTTTCTTTATTTAGGCTTTAGTATAAAGAGTAACTTTAAATATTTTTAGTAAAGACAGTACACATTTTTTAAAACCTTTAATATGACTTTATCAAGTATCCCCCACAGTGCAGCCACACTGTTTTTTTTTAAAGACATGAATAATACTGAACTCTTTGGCAAATGCTTGAAGCATACTGTAAATATAAAAGGCAAAAAACTGCAATGCCAACTCCGTAGAATAATCAAACTCCAGACTAATACAGTTAAGAGAGAGCAACATTAAGCCAAAGACAATATACAATACATAAATTTGCACAGAAGTTGTTCTGCATTATAAATTACTGGGAGATATAAGTGGTTAAGGACACAGAAGTCAAATTCATACTGCCTCTCAAGTTCTCAACGTGCCACTAGCTGCCATTAAACCTTAGAAAATATTTAATCTCTTCTTATATCAGTTTCCTCATCTATAAAATGAGGGCAACAACAGTAATTACCTCAAAGAATTATTGTAAGGACTAGTTACAATATGTAATGCAATAAAATGTGTGTAATATGCAAGGCACAAAGCAGCATTATTCAAGCCTTTTGCTAATCATGATTATTTCTGACCCCTACACTTCGCCTTGTTCATTACACAACAAATACTAAACAATCTACATGAGAAACTTTTTGCAACCAATTGCTTTTACATTTAATTTCTAGATATTTCAAGTTTACTAGTCAGCAGCATTTAAAATATTTTCATATTGCCACCATCAAGTATCACCTAAATATATGAAATTACATGCTATTCCCTAAATAGACTACTTATTCTATTCTTTTATGCTTTCTCTCAAAAGCACATATTTCCTATAATTAGTGGTGGTGATGGTTGCACAACCTTGTGATACACTAATAACTATTGAATAGTACAGTTTGTAAATTTCATGGCATGTAAATTGCATTAAAAAAATACACACACACACACACACACACACACACACACACACACACACACACACACACACACACACACACACACCCTGAAATGATCCCATCACAAGACAAAACCCTTAGCTCTTCTGTAAGACTGTCTCATCTTCATATACTAAGAATGGGCACAGATTTTGTTAAAAAAAATTAAAAAGCACTAATCATTAAAAAAATTAGATTTCACTAAAATTAAAAACCATTCTTCAAAAGATTCCATTAGGGGGCCAGCCAAGTGGCTCGTTGCTTAAGAGTTGGCTTGAGCTCTGAGCAGCAGGGCCGCCAGTTCAGATTCCACATGGGCCAGTGACGCTGCACCCTCTACAGCTAAGATGGTGAACAACAGCTCGACCTGGAGCTGGGCTGCCGTGAGTCGCCAGCGACAGCGTAGGCTGCCACGGGGCTGCAGTGGGCTGCCATAAGCCACCGTGAGTGGCTGGCAGCCAGTGTGAGCTGCCATGAGCCACTGTGAGCGGCCGTCCAATGGTCAGCAACCAATCTGCCTCAGCCAGGAAGAGCGCAATGATCACAATACCAACATGGGCCAGTGAAGCAATGTCCTCCACACTAGACTGAAGAACAAAAGGGCAGCAACTTGTCTGTTCCCCTTCCCCCAATTCCCCAACACTGTTCCCTCCTCCAATTCCCCAATAAAATCTTTAAAAAAATAAAAAAGATTCCATTAGGAAAGGTAAAAAGGATAACCAAAAACAGACTGTAAAGGTATTTACAATACATATATATCTGACAAAGGAACTGTTTCCAAAATATATTTAAAAATTATACAATAATAAAAGACAAACTATTCAAATAAAATAAGAGAAGGCTTGAATAGGCACTTCATCAAAATAGGAAAATCAAACAGCCACAAGCACACGAAAATGTGCTCAGCATCATTACTCACCAGGGAAATAAAAATTAAATCCACAGTGAGGTACCAATACACATTCACCAGAATGGCTAAAATTAACAAGACTGACAACTAAAACTCTCATTTGCTGCTGTTGGGTATGTAAAATGATACAGCCAATTTGGAAAAGAGTTTGGTAGTTTCTAAAAGGTAAAAATGCCCTGTTCTATGACACAGAATTGCACTCAAAGGCATACAGCCAAGAGAAACGCATGTATGTGTGCAATCGGAGGATATGGAGAAGAACATGCTAGGGCAGCCTGATTAATAATTGCCCAAGAAAACCCAAATGACACTGGCATTAGAATGAATTAACTATGGTTTATTTGTACAATCAAATACGTGGCAATTTAAAAAAAGATTACCGGTACATACAACAATAAAGAAAAATTTCACTGCTATTTTGTTGAGTGAAAAAAGCCAGACACAAGACATACAACTAACCCAGGATGATGGAAATTATAATATGGCCTGGGGAGAGGAGAAGAGGAAAGGAGAAGTATAGACTGGAAAGGCACATTAGGAAACTTTGTTTTACTGAAAATATTCTTCATCAGAGCAGTAGTTACATAAGGTGCATACATACACATATGAAACAAATCTTTAAACTGTTGAACACTTCAGTGTATTTTAGGCACTTTATTGTATATTATGTTATGTTCAATAACTAAAAAATAGTTTTCAAAACCATAAGAGACTTGCCTCAAATATCATGACCTCATCACCTGCTCCTATCCAGAGACAACTCCCACTCAACTCCCAGCCTCAATTATAGTACAGTGACCCTTGCACAACAGGAGTTTGAACTGCACAGGTCCACTTACACGTGGATATTTTTCAATAGTCAGCCCTCCATGTCTGTGGGTTATGCATCCATGGATTCAACCAACCGCAGATTGAAAACAGTATTTTCGATCCACAGTTGGAAATCCATGGATGTGGCCGCAAAGGGTCGGGTCAACTGTATGCATGCTCTACGCCATTTTACATAAGGCACTTGAGCATCCATGGATTTTAGTATCCTTGGGAGTCCCAAAACCAATCCCCCAGAAATATTAAGGGCCGACTGTAGTTCAGTTTTTGGGGAGTCAAGTTATACACACATTTTCTATAAAATTAAAACTGCTCTAAAATAAAAAACATATTTTAAAAAGCAAAATACAAAAACAAAAAAGGGGAAAAAAACAAAACAAAAAGGCACAGACAGTATATAGTTTACTAGATTCCGTGTAAGAAAAGGAATAAGAATGAGACTACATATTTATCTGCTTGTGGTTTCATACAGAAATACTAGAAGAATTCACTAGAAACTAATAACAGTGGTTATCTTATTTGGGAGAGTATAAGAAAGGGAGCAAGATTTCTCAATGTAAATTACTTCTTTATATTTTTAAAGAACTTGTTAAAGATTGTCTTTTCAAAAAAATTTAGGTGATTTTTAAAAGCAACTCCACAAGAATCACCTCCTCTAGAAAACTGATGCTTGCTAGTTGGGAGGGGGGTGGGAATGAGAGAGAAGGGGAAGGGATTAGAACAACAAAAATAGGTAACTACAATATTGCAACAGGGATATGAAAGACAGTTCAGGGAATATAATAATGTTGCAAATATTTTGTAGGGTGTCAGATGGTCACGTCTTGTTAGGGAGACCACTTCATGGATGGGGTACAGATTTTATCACTGCACTGTACACCTGAAGCTGATGTTATATAATACTGTATGTCAACTATAATTGAATATATATATAGTCACAGGATGTGGAGGAAAAAAAAAGAATTACCTCCTCTAATGAAATCCGAGGGAAGTTTCTGGCACAGTATTTACTTACCAGTAAATAGCATGGGTTTAACAACTATTAAACTTCTTTAAACACAAATTTTTAATATCTATGGTATATGCCCTCCATAATTACCAAAATATTTTTTTTAATTTTTAATAAAGATACAAATGGATAATGCTTTTTATTAAAACTTGCTCTTTATACAGACTTCCCTGAATATATCTATTGGACACAGTAATTTACAACTAAACTCAGTATTATGACTTCAAAATTGAGTGAAAGGAATTAAGTCCCTTAATGTTCTACAATTTCATTTTGTCATATAATCAGTGTTTGCTAATGAAAAGGCTGAATCTACGACAGTGGGAAAACATAATTAAAACACCAGGCATTAACAGCAACCAATTTTATAGACATGCATTCAAGTTGTTGGTCTGTCCACTACTTAAGACCCTTCCCTCAAAGAGACTTTTGTTCTCCAAATTTTAAAAATTGGATTAAATTACCTTTCTCCCACTATTTTTTAAATTCCATGCATCTACTGAAATGTTAAAACAAATGGTTCTTTTATAATTTTTTACAATGGCAAAAGTATGTCATTAAGAATTGCCAACTTAAGTTGAAGTTAAAAAGAAAAAATATTCACATGCATGTACTTACCTTGAAAGGTTTGTCTCCACTGTGTGTCAGCATATGCCTCTGTAACCAACTCTGACTGGTTGACGGAGTGTTATATACTTTACAACCTTTCCATAAGCAAACAAACACCTGTTAAAAGAAGAGCCATAATAATTTTCATCACTTATTTCAACAAATAATTTTATTCCTTGTAAGCTCAAATGAACATGTTGAAAGTCTTCAATTGGCAAAAAGAGCCATTTAATGTATGAGTTAATCAAATGCTTAAAGTAGTTAAACTTTTGGAACATCCATTATGGGAGGCACAGTATTAACCCTTCCCCCTTAAGGCTGCTGTCCATTCCCTCAATAAGGAAGTGACACACCAATCTCAAAGAGCTGCTCAGAAGAAAATATACAAAATATTAACAATACATCCCTAGGAACTAGGATTATGGACATTTTGTATTTACTATAAGAAGGAATAAGCATGTATTAATTTAATTAACAGGGGAATATAATGGTATAAACAATGAAAATAAAACAGTCAAATGTTAATCAGTGGATAGTGACACTTTCATTTTCGAAGAATGAGAAATTATCAAATTACAATTTTTTTGCTCTTGAATTCCTATTCTCACATACATACTATTTATTCTTACATTGTTCTACTCATTAAAAATGTTTTCAATTATCTTGATTAGAAAGCAAAATCTAATACAAAATGTCAAATTAATACAGTTGCAAAAGTAATGGGCATGAGCTCCTCTATCATAACAGATCTACAATCTTGGGTTCAGGCAACTGAGTATGACTGGGTTTGGAAAAGTACAAATCTAGCAACTAACAATCTAATCTAATCTTTATCTTCCTACCAGTGTGATCAATTTTCTAACTGATTATAGTTCCATCAAACTGTACACTGAAACTGTTACCCAACATCAGTAAAAGAAATATGAATCTACTGGAATTATCAACTTCAAAGTGCCATTTCTAGGCTCTGTTCCTTTCTAAGGTAAGAACAATTATAAATAGAGCCACACTTTGAAGACTATCATATACTACACATATGCACCTGAAACTAAAAAAGTACTACATACAGAACAGAACGAACATACGTCCACACAAAACTGAACAATTATTGAAGTCAGTTTAAAATAATTCTTTTTTAAAGCTAGAAAAATCGACAGTCTAAAGTAACTGAGATCAATTTTTATTCAAAACCAAAACCATTTTACATCAGATAGGCCTAGCCAGGCAACAGTGCTATTGCTGTTTGATGTTAACTGTTTAAGAGAAAGTTATTGCATATCCTGATTCCATAACAGATTTGCTAGTTTTTTTTAGTTAAGCAGAAATAGAAGTCATAACACTTCCTCTTTCATACTTACAATTTCTGACTCTAGTACATATTTATAAAATGATTCCTGAAATTCCAAAAGCTATTTTTCAAATGAATCCACAAAAAATAAAAATAAAAAAACCTAAAGCTACACCTGTATGTTGTGAAATTATTTCAATAAAGTTTGACCATCATATGCAGATTATCAGTGCTATCAATTTCCTGGCTCAAGACTCCTAGACTCAGTCTTAAATTTTCAATCCTAGTAATAAAGACGAATCAGAGCTTCAAGTAAAATTCTCGTAAGTCATGCCCCATAAACAGAAAGGCCTTAACCCTCCGTCGGGCACAACAGATCTCACAGATTCATTGCACACAAATTTTCAAATTATCTAACAGTTAAGTATCATGACTCATCTACCTTAACCTATTGCTACCATAACCTCTACCGTAACCTATCACTAGTCATGTCTGTGACTTACTATAAACGTATTTCATATTTGAAAATTTGTGTGCAATGAATCTGTGAGATCAGTTGCGCCCGATGGGGGGGTTAAAGCAAATATGTGGAAACAAAATTGACATAATTTATATAACAACTTTTGTAACAGTGAAAAATTCTGTTATGTAACTCTAATGCTGAGTTACTCTCAAAAAAAAAAAAAATCAGATACTTAAGCATTGCCCCTAACATTACCCAACCACTACATTTGAGAGAAACAACAAATTTGTGACTCCTAATGTTTTTCCTACGAATAAATACAAATATGGAAGCAATGGCAAACCCTGTAATTCCAGCAGATAATAATTAGCCTTAATTATGAGTAGGTATGGTCTAGGCTCTAAATCAGCAGTTCTCAACCTTCCTAATGCCGCGACCCCTTAATACATGCTGTGGTGACCCCCAACCATAAAATCATTTTCGTTGCTACTCTGTAACTGTAATTTTGCTACTGTTATGAATTGTAATGTAAATATCTTTTTGTTTTCCAATGGTCTTAGGCGACCCAGTCCTGTGAAAGGGTCGTTCGACCCCCAAAGGGGTCACGACCCACTGGTTAAGAACCGCTGCTCTAGATGGAATAATGTCTAGTAACACTATTAGGGCAACACAAGGATAGTATTGATTCACAAAACAGGCACTAAAAATTCACATCAAGAATCCACAAAAACCAAAATTTTTTAAAAGCTGAATTTCCTTTCCTAATTCATATCAGAAAAACCCTTTGATAAAACAGTCCAAAATCTGACAAAAGGATCTTTCTTCAAACCTGAGTCTTTTTAGATGAACAGTATGCAAAAACATTTTTATACCCTATTTTTAGAAATTTTCTCATTGTAAAAATTAACACTGAAAACCAAACTCCATAGGAATTAGTCAAATATGAAAGAAATTATTCAAAAAATAAAACCTCTCATGGTTCCTCTATATTATCTTAAAATAAATTAAGATTTAGCTATGTTAATTAGAATACTGAGGCAGAGATTCACAGTCCAGTCTCTCATGATAGACAGATTTATGTTATATTAGCTTGTATTAAATGTAACAGAAATAGAACAAAAGTAAATGACCTGAACTCTATCCAGCTCTTTCACATTTTGAAGCTATGTAATCTTGAAAAAATCACTCATTTATATCTCTATTTCCTTTCTCATCAAAGAGACAATATAAGAACACTTCTGATAATTCCAAAACACGATGAAAAATGTAACATGGTATATTCTCTCTGAAAGACTAGTTAACATAAAAACTGTGTTTACATTAGACACTGGAGGTTTCTTCTCAAAATAACTTCTGCCATTGTCAAAGAAAAAAGGAAAATGCCACACAGCCATTAAGAGTATTTTTGGACTACCAAAGAATCCTCAAATTTATAATAACCTAACGTATAAGACGTACAGGTCTGCATTTTCAATGTTAGCGGAGGTTTGGGCTTTCTGTTGAGAACTCCTTTAGAACTCATTACTATCAGAATAGGTTGGTTTTACCAAGGATCTCCTCCAAAATGCCCCCAAATGAAGAAAGCTGGTAAAAATCTGGGAATCAAGGGTAGTCTCCGTCTCCTTCACTTTGGTCAATTTCCTTGAATAAAAGTATCAGTGTTCTTTATCAGACTGTATGCACGGCCTACACCTACAACGGCTTGTGTGACAATACAAAGGTAAATGCACTTTAACTTATCTGGTCACTAACATCTCACACTCGAAATGTGCAAATGAATCCGTCAAAATTTTCTGTCATTATAAAATTCACTGCTCAGGAATATAGTGCAATCTGACAGAGCCTACATACGCATAAGGCAAATTCAGCGATTATTAGTGAAGTAAATTAAAATCAACCAAATATATTCTAAATACAGAGCTGGCAAGCAGTATAATTTATATGCCCAAAGGGGAAAAAGCCTAGTTTTACTAAAAAATTAGATTCCATAAGTACTAAGAGATACACCATTTAAAGGCAGGAAGAGGTTGGACGAATGATTTCATGGTTCCTTTAAGTGCTAACATTTCTCAGAAAAAAACTCAGCTCATCCTTTTAAAAAATGTGAATATACAAAAGAGAAGCAAAATATTTTTTATATCTAATTACTTTGTCTCAAATCAGGTAGCTCTTTCAAGATCTGTCCAAAATAAGGTATAATTTTGTATTCTATTATTTTTAGCCACATTAAGTATATTAACATTTCCAATTTCCTCTGTTAAAAGATATTTAATAAAACAGAGGACAAGAACGTTTAATAAACAAATTACAAGAATAAAATATTTTTCATTTATTATAGAAGATATGACCAATTCCATACTGTGTTCAAGAGATACCAGATTGGCAATCAAAATGCAGTGACCTTCTAAGATTGATTTCACTCCTAGCAGCAACCTGATTTAACCATGGAAGTCTACAAGTGTCATTTTACAGAACATAAAGGAAACGGGCCCCATACAAGTCTTCGAATAATATCCCATCATTATCCCCTGGCAAAAATCTCCCTCTGGCCTTCTCCCCTCAAACATACCAAGGGACATATACAAAGGTAAACTTAATAAAATGACATGTATAAAATAACTCCTGCATCAAGAAACATGAACAAATTTCTTTCTGGCAACTAGCTTAAAAGTAAGAAATAGTTAAAACAGAAAAGAACAGAAGACTAATGGATCTTATTGAACCACTGAAATCCTATAAGATAAAGTTCCCCCAACTACCAAAACACAGGTGTATATTAAGAGGACACATTGGGATTTGAAATCTGATTAAATAGCTCAGTCTAGTTTTTGAAAACCAGTCAGGCACAAAATATATGGATCCAACAACACAATTCTATTATGCTTAACAAAGAAGATTAATTTTTTTGCCTATTTTTATTTTTTAAACAGGATAAAGCCCTCTCATGATTCTTTTTTAAAAGATTATATTCATAATTTGGTATTTAAATGCTTAGTATAACTTTTAATGCAGAGTTAAATATCCACACACTTTGACATATGAAAAGGTCAAGAAAATGTAAATTACACCTGACTTCAGCTTACAAGTGTAATTAAAGTCTACGTGAGATAACATAGATTAAAGGGGGGGAAAGAAGTTTCTAAGCTGTTATATGACGGTTTTGTTTTCCCCAGGGTGAAGATTAGCATGGGATGAGAAAAAGAACAGGAATCAATAGTAGTATTTAAATCTTGTTAACTTACTACTCCAGTAAAATTGTCATCTTTCAATAATTAGAAGCATCAAGTCCTCTAGAGTTACAAACTTTTTTCTCATTTCTTTCTGTTCCATTATGACAGTTTAACACTTAGGGTAGAAAAAATAAATATCTAAAAAGAAAAGTTATGTCATCAAAATCAGCTGTTTTCCACTTATATGTGGTATCTAGAATAGTCAGATTTATATAGACAAAAAGTAGAATTGCAGTTACCAGAGGCTGATGGCAGGGAGGAAAAGGGAGACATTGTTTAACGGGTACAGATTCCAGTTTTAGAGAATGAAAAAAGTTCTGGAGGTGGGTAGTGGTGATGGTTGCACAACAATGTAAATGTAACTAATGACACTGAACTGTACACTTAAAAACAGTTAAAATGATTTTAAGTTTCCTTCAAAGAGGCCATTTAAAAAAAAAATCAGATGTTCCAACCAACAACTATTCTATTTTAAAGCATAAAACCAGATGAGGATCTCATATCTTATATACTAGTATCAGGTTTTCAAACTCTCATTCATACTTTCATTCTGAAGACTATAACAATGACTGGTATATAGAAATAACTGGAATTATTTTCTACATTTCTCCAATACTTTATACTTGTAGGTTAGCAATTAATGTTCTTCAAAAACGAGGACTCCTTTCTGTGCTCAAAATAACATTACTCTTAAAATTAGCCAGAGAATCATATTATTTGTATTTGTAATAAAGTAATTTTATGAATAAGTTCAATAAATGACATGGAGGTGTTCATTTCAACAATTTATAATTATTGAAGAAATACTAAGACTTCATGCATAGCTGTGTAATATCAATAAGGTACATGTAGTTGCAGTGATTACATGATACATTAAGTCTGTAATTCCATTTTTCTACAAACCTGTAAAGGGCTAAAAATATTCCCACAAGGCTATGTGCCAACTCATCGAGTAGGATCCAAGATAAGGAATGTGAAACTCTCCCACACTACTAAGAGAAGCCCAGAGATCTTCTACATAGCTCGTGATCCTATACAGTTGCTAAGTCAAGTGACTAAAAAGCATCATGCCATGGCTCATGTCACCTTAGTGATATACAGTACCAAATGACATCAAGCACTGGCTCACAAAAAGCAACTCTGTAATGACTAGGAAACCAGCTTAGCTAAGATGGTTCACACTAAAAATCTGTTATACATGAGGGGAGAAAAAACACTGTTACCAAAATTGCCTAACCACTGGGCTAGGTTATGCAGTGAAAGTACCATATGATAGATACAGTTCATTAATACTACGTCTAGTGCCTACTGTACACCATATACATAATATTAAATCTAATGAAACAAATGTTTACTTATCAAGCTTGAATAATCCAAAGACGGCTGGCACATTATAACACATTGTGACAACAGCAAATATTTCCTAAATTTCAAATGCAATATCACAGGTTAAAATGTTAGGGGTGTTCATACATGGTTGTGAGTTTTTTTTAAAAATTAATAATATAACCTAATTATCAATACAACCTTTAGAAACAGTTGTCTACTCATTTAAATCCTGATGATTTTAACCATTTTAGTATTAGTATATCTCAACAGTGATGGCAGGGTGATGGGAAATATGTGGCCTAATAAATTATCTGTACTCACAATGTGACATCAATTTCTGGAAAACATACTAAATGTGGTAACTATTCAAGACAAAACTAGATAAAGTTGAAGAAATAATATTATAAATAATATTTTGTCTCATTACACTTTGATTCAATTCATTTGCTTAACTCTTTATTCACTATCTAATAAAAATTATATGAACTGACACAATTAAATGTGTCCTGAAAGAGCATATGTCAGTACTGACTAATCAGAACTTAACTCTGACAAGACCTGAGAAAGATGATCAAGTCTCACTCGCAAAAATAAGTGCGGGTTGTCATTCAATAGGATTGTATATACTAATCCTGGTACCAAGCCTTCAGTTAATTTCAGCATCAGGGATAATTCAGGACCACTCTAACAACAGAAATCCTGAACAGTGCCAATTCCTAAATGTCCTCAATTCAAAATATCAGAACCTTGGAATACACTGTATTCATTTATAATATTCCCACTATAGTATTTTAGAAAGTCTAATTTCTTCAAAGTAATATACCTAAGAGCAAATTAAAATCCAACACATATGTTCTATTTAGTATGTGGGAAGTAAATAAAAAAATAAAAAACATTTGAAAAAATAAAGCCTGTGTAAAAACAATCCCAAATTACTTCAAGAGGAAAAAAAGCCTAACTAGCAATTATAAATTAATAAAACTAATGAAAACAGGGAGTAAAAAAAAGAAATGACAAAACCAACCCCTCCTCGCTGACCATCTACATGTATGGAACGGATGTGATCTGCCAGATCTGGACTAGAGTTGAAGCAAGCCTGGCACTGGTCCCAACAACAATTATAGGCAATATTTTTGCTTGAAGAAGTAGTGCTTCCTTGTCCATTCATCATTGCTGGAGTTGAACGCCCACTGGAAATTGTGCTGTCTACATCCATTATAGTACTGCTTATGCTACAAAAGAAGAAAAAAGGCTATGTTATTCCTAGAAATTCAACTAACATGAATATGATATTATAAATATTTAATTAAGATTACCACTCGACATTTTGCTCCATACAAAGCATACTGCCCGTATTTTCCATTACAAAACAACACTGCTTTGAAATTATTTAGTTGGCAATAAAGAGTAAATCAAAGCAAAAAAAAAAAATGCTAGTACCTCAAAACCAGATATATATGGGATAATTTAAGTAGCTTTTAGCAGATATGAACTCCCCAATACTATATGCTACAGAAAACCACACACACACACACACACACACACACACACACACACACACACGAAGCTCAAACATTTCATCTCTTCCATAGTTCTAAGAAGCACGAAAAAGTAATAGTTTCCAGCTGTAAAAAAATTCAGAATCAGAAATTATCTTTACAGTTTTGCAAATCACTTGTTGACCCAAAATCTTTTCTTCTCACGTATCTGAGAATACAACTGCCATCACATCCTACCTCTTTCTATCTCAAGTAAGTTGGGAAATTTTGCTGTATTTTCCCTTCTAAATAAAAAAAGCAGAAGAGAAAAAATTGGGTGCAATAAAAACTTCTGATTTTACCAAAGCTGGAATAAAATGTCTTTTCCTGGCCCTCAATTTTTTTTTTTAACTAATCCCTATCCACCAAGAGACTGAAAATACCAATCAATCCCTTTTACTTTTTATTTACTAAACAAAGTATTACATATAAGTAATCCTTTTATTTGCCAAAAATTACATCAGTAATAAAATTCAGTAATTTTCAATGTTCAGAATTTCACATCTTAATAAAATCTAAACACGTTTGCTTTCATTTAAAATGCAATTCATGGGCCAGCAAAGTGGTGCGTTGGTTAAGAGTTGACTTGGGACACCAGCTCTGAGCAGCAGGGCCCCAGTTCAGATCCGATATTAGGGCCAGTGATGCTGCGCCCTCTACAGCTAAGATGGTGAACAGCAGCTCGACTTGCAGCTGGGCTGCTGTGAATCGCCAGCGACAGCGTAGGCAGCAGCCCCTGCTGCAGTGGGCTGCCATAAGCTACCGTGAGTGGCTGGCAGCCGGCGTTGAGTGGCCGGCAGCTGGCATGAGCTGCCAAGACCCACCGTGAGGCCGTCCAGTAGCTGGCGACCAATCTGCCTCACCCGGGAACAGTGCAATAATACCAACATGGGCCAGTGAAGCGACGTTCTCAACAACAAGACTGAAGAACAAAAGGACAGCAACTTGTCTGTTCCCCTTCCCCAGATTCCCCAACACTGTTCCCTCCCCCAATTCCCAATAAAATCTTTTTAAAAATTTTAAAAAGCAATTCACTTACTTTTTCAGTATTTTCCCAACAGAAAAATTACATGAAAGTAGCTTCAATTACAGAAGGTCAACGATAATAATGTTTTCAGATTAAATCATAAAAAACTATATAGCTACTTGGAATTTAAATACCAGTAAATTATGAGAATTATATTAAGAGGTATGCTTCTCTAACCCAAGTTTTTATTACAGAAAATTTGAAAGACACAGAGAAGTGTATATAAGTCTGAACTCAACAATTCACATTTTGTCCTACCGGCTACATATAATTTGTTTTTCTCAATCATCTGCAACTTGCAAACATGATACTTCAACCACAATTATTTCAGCACATACCTTCTAAAATTTAAGAGCATTCATTTATACCACTACAACCTTATTGGCTGACATCTTAACAAACTGAATTTTAACCTATTAAGTAAGCTTAATAATTAGTGTCTAACATCAAATGCACCTATTTAAAAAAGCTAGCAAAAATGATTTTGTAGGATGCTTCAGATATGAAAAATGGCCATTTTCCTTTAAAGGATAGTCACATGTTTAAGTTCATCCAGCTAACTACCTACCAGTCAATATATAGATTCTAAATTTCAACTCTAAAACTTAATTCTAAAACTTTGTACTCTCTATACAACTCTCAAATACAGGGCCAGCAGAGTGGCGCGCTGGTTAAGAGCTGGCTTGGGATGCCAGCTGAGCAGCAGGGCCCTGATTCGGATCCCACATGAGGGCCAGTGACACTGCCCTCTACAGCTAAGATGGTGAACAACAGCTCGACCTGGAGCTGGGATGCCATGAGTCGCTGATGATGGTGTAGGCTGCAGGGGGGCTGCAGTGGGCTGCCATAAGCTACAGTGAGTGGCTGGCAGCTGGCATGAGCTGCCAAGAGCGGCTGCGAGCAGCCGTCCAGCGGCCGGTGGACCTATCTGCCTCAGCTGGGAAGAGCACAATGATAATGCCTACATGGGCCAGTGAAGTGATGTCCTCCACAACTAGACTGAAGAACGAAAGGACAGCAACTTGTCTGTTCCCCTCCCCGATTCTGCAATAAAAATCTTTAAAAAAAAAAAAAAACACAAAAAAAAACCAAACTCTCAAATACAAATCAGCTCTTGAATATGAGATGAGTATTTATTCATAAACTGTCAGTTTGCAGAAATAAACTGTGGGTATGGTAGTTTTCACTATACTGAATCACAAATTTTTATTTAAGCCCTAGAAATTTCAAGTTTCATGAGGCCCTTAGCCATGAAATGGTTACTGACTCTTTTACAGGTTGTTTCATGTATTAAAACATTTGAACTGTACGCTCATACTTTCATATAACTCCAAAAGCAACTAAAATAGTAGCAGTTTTGAGTAAACAACCAAATCACACTCAATTTATAAACAGTATCAAGAAAACAGATAAATCTTAATGACCTATTGTGGTACAATCTCCAAAGTACAGTTAAGTTTAAAAAAACACACATAGAAGTGCAGGGTAGTTAAATTCCAATTTGCATACCTAAGTGGAAGAGAACGACAGATTTAGATGTAGCTGTCCTCTACAGGCAAAAGCTCTTTTGAAAGATCCACAAAACATTGTCAATGTTGGAGGGTGGAGTATGTGAGAAACTTTCACTATATTATATATATACACACATACCTTTATGTATCATTTTTAACCACAAAACTCTACTGCTTTTATTTAAAAGTCCAAAATTAGTTGAAAATGAAACCAAATCAATTTTCTTTAGATTGGACAAAGTAAAGCAAGATCAAGAGGCTCATATACTTGTGATACAACCAACTAGCAATATAGTCTATCTACATAGTGCTTAACATACTTTTGCTTATTAACTACCGCTGAAGAGGAACCGTCCCAGTCCAAATATCTATGAACACTAAAGCACTGTTTAATCAGTCTATGTGCAATATCACTCACTTAAAAAACAGTCCTTTATGTGGATAGATTCTCAGAAAAGGAAAATGTAATGCAGATATTAAGAGCATGAGCTCTGTCTACCATTTGCAGAGGAGGTGAGGAGCAGGTCCATGCTCTGGATGTTTGGTTGTTTTTTTTTTGTTTGGTTTTTTTTTTTAAGCTGAGCCATCCTGCCACCTGTTGGCAGCTCAGCGGCAGCTCAGCTCGGGCCAGGACTCGACCCGCTGTTGCTCAGAGCTCGCACTCTTGAGTGAGCTCTTAACCAACTGAGCCACTCGGCCGGCCCCTGCATGTTTTGAGAAGCACTCACACAGACACAGCATCTCCACAGGGCCTCCCATAGCCAGGCAGGGCCAGCTGGAGTCCTGCTTCACAGCCCTTCTTACACTCCCCAACTTCTAGGAAGTGTCCAATCTTAAGCCTGAAGGCTCCCTCCTGGCCCCAGATCCACCCTTGCTGTAATCTGAAGTCAACAATCCTGACGTAGGGGAGCACAGGAGGCAAGTTACAGGTGATTTCTGATTGTGACAGAGCCCTGAGCTAGATACAGATTTCATAGAAAGCAGTGTCCTTCTTCCTATAACAGTAAAATAACAAGATGATCAGAACTAAAAGGAGACAGTCCACCTGATCTTATTATATTGCTAGGATCATACATATATTAAAATTTTTCACTGAGTAGTTATTTCCGATGAACACTTACTGATTCTGTAAAATGTGAATAAAACCAGCCTGGTATTTGGAAGAAAACCTAAGCCAGAAAAAGCACTCCCACTATTCAGGTAGTCTCAATAATCTAAAGCAGTGCTTCTCAAACAAATGTGTATATGAATCACCTGGGATCTTATTAATTGCAGATTTATTCAGTGGGTTTGGGGAAGATCTTGTATTTTTAACAAGCATCTACTTCTTATATGTTGCCACTACATACATTTTAGGAAGCAAACTCTAAAAGATCTCTTTCACTATTATTACCCAACTGAGACTAACCAAAGTAGCTAAGGAAATGTCTCATAGAATGATAAATAAGCATCCACATACAGCCACACAAACATACCATGACAGCAGAAAATCCATAAATTTCAAACACACACACACACACACAAACACACACAGAGAGAGAGAGAGAGAGAGAGAGAGAGAGAGAGAAATGGCAATGCAATCTTTAGTACAGGACATGAGGTTATTTTTAACGTAACATTCCCTTTTCCTCTTTTCCATGGACATTGTTAAGAAACTATCTGGCAGACCAGAGTTTTCTACTACAACATCTAGAGTAATCACTGTACATGGATTTTATAAAAATGATTTCCTTTGGGAAACCAACTCATGTATACATACAAGAACAATCTTTTCTTTGAGAACTCAAATTACTTCCAAGCAAAATATCTACATGGTGGGCTTGACCCCAGTCGACAGGGATAACAACATTGAAAAGTGAAGATCTGTTTGCTGGATGACAAGATTCAGGAGCAGAGGAAGCAATACATGCATGCTTTGTTATCATGATGGAGAAGGACAAGACCATGGTTTCAATGTAACAGAACAAGAAGTCTGTCAATATGGTTTCAGATTCCACATTGCAAATAACTTTTAAGATATCATTTGTCAGGCCAGCCGAGTGGTGCGTTGGTTACGAGTTGGCTTGGGACACCAGCTCTGAGCAGTAGGGCCTCGGTTCGGATGCCACATGAGGGCCAGTGATGCTGTGCCCTCTACAGCTAAGATGGTGAACAACAGCTCGACCTGGAGCTGGGTTGCTGAGAGTCACCGGCAACGGTGTAGACTGCAGTGGGCTGCCGTAAGCTACCATGAATGGCCAGCAGTCAGCGTGAGTGGCGGCAGCTGGGGTGAACTGCCGTGAGTCGCCATGAGCAGCTGTCCAATGGCCAGTGAATGACTGCCTCACCTGGGAAGAGTGCATGTCCTCCACAACTAGACAAAAAAACAAAAGGACAGCAACTTGTCTGTTCCCCTTCCCCAATTCCCCAATGCTGTTCCCCTCCCCAATTCCCCAATAAAATCTTTAAAAAAAAAAGATATGAACGTATAATTTGAAATCAAGTATAGTTTACTCTTGTCACTCAAAAAAATTAAACTATAAGAATCTGCAATTCCTTATAAATACGACATTAACAAAGTTGCAGCTCTGCACCAGTGTTTCCCAACCCTAATTTAGGCCTCTACATGTCCATTCATATAAAATTAGATCTGCAAATCACAGACCTTATGCCTTACCCAATTAAACATCTTCCAAGAAGGCTCACAGTTAACTTGCTGCATGCTCTACTCTCCTAGGGGAGTAGCCACGTGGCTGGTTCCAAATTAAAGGGCTAACATGAAACAATTTAAATTTTACTGCTTAAGTTTGAGGGACTGGTCACTTTCACATTTGTGATATGAAGACAATTAAGATAATTAAGTAGTGGTATCTTTCAAACAAAATTTCCATACTAGTAATCCCTTTTTACAGTTCTTAATCAGTAAGAAATAAAGTATATCTGGAGTCTGAAAGACAAGCTCCCCATGTCTGGAAGTCAAATTTTCAAGACTAAGCAGCCAAAATGGTATAAGGAAATAAAATGAATGCTAACACTGGCATAAACTTGTATCATCCACAAACCCTACTTCAAATTTAAGTTAATCTAATAAAAACCTTTACTGTTCTGACTTTATAAATTAATGTTAAAATTTTAAACTTATAAAACAACTACTAACAAAATATCATTTTAGTCTGTCTCATGCATTGGGGTTCCATATAAAAATCCATCTGGGAAAAAAGTTGCACCCACTACTCAGTCTGCAAATTGTTTTCTCAACCACTGACCTCAAAACTGTCAAACTACTGACTATGAAATGGATAGTACTTTTACATTAAAAAGTTAGAAACCACTGACCTATCTTTTATATACAAAGTGACAGAAAGGACACAACCAGAAACTTAAAGAATGTAGTAGAAAAACAGGATGACCCTAGCATCTAACCACTTTCTTCAGGATCTGGAAGTTATTCATCGAGGTTCCTCCACAAAAGAACTTCCTTAATCTCTAATGTATCAAGGCTGTTTTACTTTTGTTCTATCAATGAAAAACAATCTTTAGGAAGTCTTCAGTTCATAGTTTATATGTTACTATAAAACAAATATTATACAAATCTAATGTTTTAAGAATGAAACATGGTCCTCCACATAAAAACAAGAAAAGTGGCATGAAATACAGTGGGACAAAAATTCTACTGGTCTAAGTACGGAATATTTAAGAGGGTCAGAGCAAGCATTATAAACTTATGTTTAGCTTTGAAGTTGGTAATAAGCTTTGGATATAAGTATACTCTACATAGTTTTCAAACGATTTATCAAACTAGATAAACAACATTATAACCACACACAGGGGATTCCTAATCTAATCATATAACAATATAAGCTATTACTTGGCTAAGGGGCGATGTTCCTTTCATCTATAAAAAAATTGCCACTCACAACTAGAAAGATTATGTCTCTCCCACATGTATAATCAAAATTATTAAAAGTTACAATTCAAAACAGTACAAAGCATTTAAGGGGAGCCTATATTTTTTTAAAGTATTAAATTGTATAGCAGATATAATACAACTTTAAGAGTAAAAGTCGCTGAGTTATCCATACCACTCCAGCCTCATTTGTTGGAAGGGACAATTATTTTGTGTCCTCCTTATTTTAGGCATTGACAAAGGGATTAAAAGCCAAAACTGAACCAGTTAAAAGAAACAGGTACTTCAAGAATACTATGAGCTGGCTGCTTGCCTGTTACATTTCATCACTTCTCTTAAGAAAAAGGAGGATTATGCAACGTAATACATCAAAATTTGTATCACAAACAAAAGGCACCCTATTTAAATCTGACTTTCCATTCTTTATCATAACAGCTAACACCTAGTATTTCCTGTATGCCCTGCAAAGTTCTATATGCTTGTGTCAGGTTGTACTTTCCAAAGATGGCCACACCAAAGTACACCTTCCCACATCACCCTCTTCTTACAATGTTCATCAGGGAGGGGGATGAGGATGGGGGTCCTATATTACTTCCCAATGAATCTGAGCAGGCCTGAGACTGCTGCAGAAGTGATACTGCCAGGCATCTAAGACTGTCCTAAAGGCAATACAGCTTTTGCATGGCTTTTTCTCAGACACACAGCTTGGAAGCCCTGAAATACCATGGAAAGAAATCTGACTCCTCTTAAGCCACCATGCTGAAGAGATCCTGTGAAGAAAGTACAGAGCTAGAGAGATGCCTGGAGCCCCAGCTGTTCTAGCTCCCAGCTGTTTGGGTCTTCTCAGTCCAGGCACCACATATGTGGATACATGCATGAGTTTTCTAGTGATTGCAGTCTCCAGCCTTTAAACTGCTCCAGGATGACACCAAGTAGAGCAGGAATGACCTAACCCTGCCAAGCCCTGCTCAGATCGTAGATTTGTAAGCAAATAATTGTTTTAAACCATTAAATGTTGAAGTGGATTCTCATAGTCATAGTAACTGGAACGAATGCTTGACATGTATTAACTCATTTAATGCTTACAACAACCATACGAGGTTAAGTACTATAGCCTCATCTTACAGATAAGAGAGACAGACAATTATGTGGCTTGCGCAAAATCACAGAAGTACAAAACACTAATGCCAAACAATTTAATTGTCACATTTATACAGGTTAAATTACTGATTTTAAAAACACTGAAATGGGGCCAGCCGAGTAGTGCGATGGTTAAGAACTGGCTTGGGACGCCAGAGGGCCCCGGTTCGGATCCCACATATGAGGGCCAGTGACACTGCCCACTACAGCTAAGATGCTAAACAACAGCTCAACCTGGAGCTGGGTTGCTGTGAGTCGCCGGCGACGGCGTAGGCTGCAGCCCCTGTGGCAGTGGG
>NW_017731710.1:1103981-1124611 GCF_001890085.2 Hipposideros armiger
TCAGTCTCATTTGGTATGCACACACAAGTTGTTTCTTTGCTTTTGTACATCTATAGCATGCGCACACACAAAAGATGTTTAGCATTTACATATAATTTGACTCACCTGGGCAGTTTTACAAACAAGATAAACTATTAAATTTGATTTCTGCAAGTCAATTAGCTTCATAAAAAAAATAATTCAAGGTCAGTCATAGAAAGCAACACTACCATCAGGTAGAACTTGTCCCAAATTCAGAACTGAAACAGATCTGAGCCTCACAATGTCAATATAAAATCCAACTCCAATATTCATTCCAAGGACAAGGTGGCAGTTAACTCTAGTTTTTATTTATCAGGAACAAAAGTTATGAAACTGGTCTTAAACGGGATTAAGGAATTTAGAACACATCCGATTTCTGTAAGGCTGACTAGTTTTGCCTTCCAAACTTCTGCAGTGCTGTAGGCTTTTAGATCTTAACGCTGAGAAACAATTAGAAAAAAAAAAAAAAAGTAGAGACCAATGTGGATTTTATTAATTTGTGATATATGCTCCAGTCAAGTTTCCCCACGGTCCTGCCTACTCACCTAAGGTAGAAGGAATTCTGCTTCCTTATGATCTGGTTGATCTGTACTATGAATCATCTCTAAACCTCGCATTTGGGGCAAACTCCTAGCTAGTGTCTTGCACACAGTAAATGTTCATAGTTTTTAGTGACAAATTTAAGTAGGATTTTTAAGGCAAATAAAATATATGGCTTTGTCACACTGAGATAATCATAAAAATTAATTGGAGGCACACTAAAAATTATTAGCCCAAACCAAGATATTATTACTACTATTACTGTAATTACAAGCTATTATCACTGTAATTTAAAAAGCTAAAATGGATTTTTCTAATCAAGAAAAAGACTACTCTCTATCCCCACAATTATTTCTCTGAATAAAGACAAAAGATTTTTCCCAAAGACCCAGCAACACTCACTAAATTGGCCAAAAGGGACTTCATGCAACAATGATGAAATATAACCTATGAAAAACAAGTAGGCTGCATTCTTCTATCACCAACTGTGCACTGTGCACATTATTTTAAATTTGTTTCTCATCTCTAATCTACTACCCTTTAAGATTACTCCACCCACGTTTTTCATCCAGTTTAAGATCAGCACGTAATTATCTTTAAAAGAACTGTAATACTTGAAACATTCTACTTAAATACAATTATACTATAGTTTATCTATTACTTTCTTAATTTCCAGAAAAATGCCTATATAAGCAAAAATGGTATGCAAAAAAATTTGCGATGAAGAACACCCATTTTATACAGAAGTAATCACATATTTATTTGGTGTTTTTATTAAGTTAGTGTTAAATCATAAAAATGATTTTAACAGATGACTGCAGTATACACATTTCTGACAAGAATGACTACAGTACTGCTCAACACCTCAAAAGACATGTTCAAATGACTGCCAACATGAATTTAAAGCACTAAAAAGTCTACTGCTGATTCATCCATTCTCCATACTTCAACAAATATTTATAGAAAGGAATGGCAAAAATCATATAATTTAGAAATGAACTAGTAAATGTATTTATTGAGGAATACTAATACCCTTTTAAAATCTGTGTTTTCTCTACCTGGTAACACTTCATCTTTCTAGAAACTCAAAATATAAATGCAAACCAGAAAGCAAATAAGAGACTTTGAAAAGTGTTAAAATTAAAGAAATAAAATGCCAATAAAGACTCTATTCCCCTAAAGACTGAATAACTACAACATATACAAATTAACTTCTATATTTCATAATCTTAAGAGGGATCTAGGCTACATAATCTAACTATGTATATATAAATATTACAATGAAAGTAAGGCTCAGAAATGTAAATGAATTCTTTGCAAAAGGGACAGGTTGAAAATTTAAAGAGCCACTTACTGAAACGATTTTATTTAAACTTCCCTGGTCGAGGTTGTTACAACAATCATATAGGCAGTATAGCAGCTAAGACCTCATCTAGAGCCAAGACTGCCTGCATTCTCAAGGAGCTGTGTGAGGCTTGGGCAAGTTATAATCTCTGCACCTCCTCGGCTCCTTGGGTTGTTTGTGAGGATGCAATGAACTGAACTTCCGAAAATCCTTTCAATAAGTTCAAGAGTCTCAGCAAACTAGACAGTTTTCTCCTAAAATAATATGCAAATTAATTTTTTTGTTGGGGAACAAAATTAAGTAGGGGAAGTTTGCTCTTTTAGATTATTCAAATAACCGCAACTTTTTTCAAATACGCTGTTGAAAAAATTGGGGGAAGACAGACGGCACAGAATGGTTCTCCTCCTTGTTTCAAGCAGGCACACTGATGACAGTGAGAAAGAAGATGTATGTATCAGGTACATCCATATTCAGCTTAATTCAACCAATTACTGGGTTACTAAATATAGGCAGTGTAATAGGTGAATGTAGGTAGGTAAGTGCTGGAAGTATAAAGATGAGTGAATGTATATGACCCGATTTTAATTTTAAAAGTGTTGTAGCCTAGAGATGACAAACAGAAATAGGTATTTCAATACACCACCATAAATGTAAATTAGAATTCTGGTGATTTTTGAACCCAGAAGAACCTATCTGAAGTACCTTTGAGATCCTGGCTGGATACAGCAAAACCATACCAGCAATATTCTCCATTTGCCTAAAGGATAGATCCAAATTATATTGTTTAGTAAAAAAAAAAAAACAAACCCACTTTTAAGAAAACAAACCAATCTGAAGTTCAGAGAAATGAAATGCTTTGCCAAATTTCCTGCACGCATTATCTAGTAAAGCCTGTACTACAATACTGATTACTTATTCCCACTACAGTATTCTTTCCACATCTCTATGTATGAGAAATGGGAGGACAAATGACTATGAATTAAATACAGCCCTAGGCCCTTTTACATATTCCATCTCGCTTAATCATAACACTAAGATATTTCTATTTTACAGGTAAGCAAACAACTTCTGAGAACTTAAAATAGCCCAAATCTTTCTGACTTAAGGTTCTAGCTCTTTCACTACCCAATGTTCCTTTTGTTATTTTAGTAATAGGTGTGTCTAGGGGGGGAAAAAGTAAACTCTTGTTCCAATTAAAACCTCAAGAAATAAAACTTTGATCCAGAAATAGTAACATAATATTTGTGTCAGAAAATTAGCTTTTCTTTCCTTTGATTCAGTTTCCCAAGTATGACTTTTCCCCCAACTTGTGCCCTAGCCCAGGTCTCTTCATTTCACACCTGTACTAACTTTTCCTCTTACCTCTTAATTGGTCTCCCAGCTCCCAAACCTTCCTTCTCTACCTTTGCCACATATAATTAATTTTCCTGTAAACATGAGTTTCATCATTCATCTCAAATATATTTAAGAATACCTAAAATAAGGATCAAGCACTGTGCCAGGTGCTGTGGATAGAGCAATAATAAAAACAGACATGGTAGGCCAGCCGAGTGGCTAGGAGTTGGCTTGGGACGCCAGCTCTGAGCAGCGGGGCCCCGTTCGGATCCCACAGAGGGCCAGTGACACTGCGTCCTCTACAGCTAAGATGGTGAACAACAGCTCGACCTGGAGTTGGAATGCCATGAGTCGCCGGCAACGATGTAGGCTGCAGAGGGATGGCTGGCAGCTGGCATGCGCTTTCGTGAGCAGCCGTCCAATGGCCAGGGATCAACTGCCTCACCAGGGAAGAGCGCAATGATAATATCAACATGGGCCAGTGAAGCGACGTCCTCCACTAGACTGAAGAACAAAAAGACAGCAACTTGTCTGTTCCCCTCCCCCAACTCCCCAATTTTAAAAAAAAATCTTAAAAAAACCGACATGGTTCCTACTCTCGGGGAGCACACCTTCTAGCAGGATAGACAGTAAATAATTACTCAAATTGTGATAAGGGCAGTGAAGAACTGGGGAGTGCTAGCAATATGTGTAACAAAGAATCAGGGATGGTTTGCCAGAGAAAATGTTCAAAGTAAGACCTGTGACTAAGAGTTACAAAGACAAAAACTGGGGAAAGGCAAACAAATCTGACTGACAAACCTATATTGAGAAAGATGTGTATACATGTTGGCATGAAAGGTCCCACTTTAGCCATTGATTCTTACTTCCCAGTTCTATTGTGGATCCTCTGATCTAGGCAGGAAGTCTCCTGAATATGCTGGACTCTTTCCTTCATGTTTTATTGAGGCTTTCTAGAAATTTCTCTTTCTCACCTAAGCATAAAATCCGGCCCCCCCCCTTCCCACCAAAACTTTAGTCATTAATTACAATACTCTCCAATTTTAATTTTGTGTCACAATTTACAGAAAAACTAGAAAATGGAATCATCTTTTTAAAACTGAATAGCTGGAAAGGTACCAACACACTACCTTATCACTGAAAAGGGCACAATGATAACCATCAGTAAATGCTCAAAAAATGATTTTTTAAACATTCAAACACCTATCTGATCTCCTATCTATGCCCAAAACTGTCCATTTAGTTTTAAGATCAATATAACTATTGTTATCACAAATGCAAACTATTAGTCATAAAAATAAATTCAGCATATGGTTAGATCACTCCAAATCCATTACCATTACTAGAAAACATACCTCAAAGCTTTTCACTAATAGATCAGTGACTTCGCTTAAATATTAAAAACTATTAAAAATAAAAGGTATTACGACGCTTTTTAGGTCAACCACAGGATATATATGTTAAAGAAAATTGATTAAAATGTAGATTTTGTAATGAAATATTTTGGTCTCGCATATTCTTTTGCGAGTTTCTGCAGCACTTATTCATAGATACTTGCCACACACTTACCAGTTGGTATAGTACTTTCTGTATTTAAAATCTTATACTGTTTCCTAACAATAGATCATTACTAGCTATTTATTATCAGTTCAATTTGTACAATCTGTCTCCCCCGCCCATGAAATCAAAGGCTTTGTTTTATTCACTGCTATATACTCAGCACCTAGAATAGTACCTGGTACATAATGAAGTTTCTATGTACATCTATGAAATAAATACCTATCACACAGTAAAAGCTTAATAAATTGTGTGCCAAATACTTTACATGTAATCCCCACAACAATCTTACAGGAAAGGAGCTATTATTGTCCACCCCTTTCGCAGATGGAAAACCTGAAAGAGTATTAATAGTAAGTCGCTAAACAACTTCAATAACTGTCCCATGGTCACCCAGCTTAGAGAGCCAGAATTCAAACTGAAACATTCTGACTCATATTACACTCTTAATCACTATGCTCCCTATACTTTCTCCCTCCTTAACTTCAAAATTTCCATTTAACTTTGATAAAATGTTAAGCATTTTTATACAGTAAATGCTCCAAAACAATGGTTTAAAAAAAAAAAAAAAACTCTGGTGACTACCCATTTCAGATTTCCATACCCATACTCATTTTTTTAAATATGGCTTTTACAGAAATATACAATTTCAGAGTTATCCAATCTTTTAAGAAACATTATGCACCTCTGGATCTCCTCTAAATTGTTACTTCATGATTTACCAGCGGTTCTCAACCTTTCTAATGCCGTGACCCCTTAATACAGTTCCTCATGTTGTGGTGACCCCCAACCATAAAATTATTTTCATTGCTACACTGTAACTGTAATTTTGCTGTTATGAATCGTAATGTAAATATCTTTTTGTTTTCCGATGGTCTTAGGCAACCCTATGAAAGGGGTCGCGACTTACAGGTTGAGAACCGCTGACTTAGACCAAACTCTTTTGAAAATATGATGCAAGTTGCTGACGTGTTCTCAGAGAAATGCCCACATAAATTTTGCACACAATCTCACAGGACTTATTTCAGTGCACCCGCAGAGAAAAGCTGGGCTTAAACTCACCAATACTAAATATAAAGGCACCAATTACTGGCCCTCATTTATAGTCTCCGTTTTTATATAAATTTTATTGTTGGTATTTCAACTTAATTCCAATAATTGAGTACCCACCAAATCCAAGGTACTGTGTTAAATACTACAAAGTTGTAATGGAGCTAAACTGTCCCTGCTCTCAAAAATATAGCATTCTCCAACAAAAGGGATGAAACAAGCATTCAAATAATATAGGTTCTTCAAAATAATTCACAGGAGTAGTTAGAAATTCACCCTTCGTGGTAAATCCTAACCTTGTTTTGCAGTTCAGGAAAGAAGGCTCAAAGATATTCTTAAAATCATAAGCTAGGCAACAAGACTAAGATTTGAATTTTCCCCTTTGACTCCAGATTACTGTAATATCCTACATCCCTCCACCTACAGAGTAGCACCATAAAAGGAAGGAAAAAAAGAGAGTAAAAATATGGGAATTAAAAGGAAAAAGAAATTAAAGCCAAGTTTTAAAAAGATGAGGAAAGGATTCGTTGTGGCATTTTGATGGGTTCTGAAAGGTTATCTTGATGAACAAAAAGCTGAAGCAATTATTGTGTATCAGAATATGAATGACAAAAATAGGAAAAACAAATCTGCTAAATGAAGATGAAGAAACTATGAGCAGATACATGCAGGTCATAAAAAGGCATTGTGGCTTCTTCACTGCTCTCTCAGATCACTTGCTCTGGGGAAAACTAGCTACTAGGACATGAGGACACACAAAAGCCCTATGGAGATACTGGCTTGGTGAGATACAATAACTGAGGCCTCCTGCCAAAAGCTACATAAGTGAGGCATCTTGGAAAAGTATTTCTAGCCCCAGTCAAGCTTTTAGCTGACTGCAGTGCTGGCCTGCGTTTTCACTGCAACCTCATGAGACCCTAAGCCAGAACCACCAGGCTAAGACTTATTATTCTTGACTCTTAGAAACCAGTTAACAAATGTTTATTAAGTTGCAAATTTTAGGAAAGTTTGTTACACAACAATAAATAACACAATAGGAAAGGTGTGAAATCTCTAACTTTGTTTACATTAGAGTTAATGAAGTTTTATGCTAGGAACTATGGCAAAGCCTACACTTCAGAATTAAGTCTCACAGCTATACCAAGATGAAGTGGGAAGCATTGTGTCTTCCTATATCCCACAACAGCTAGTAACAAACTAGCTTACACACAGGATTCCCTGACCCAACAAAGTACTCTTAATGTTTCTTAAAAGTAAAATGCCCCTTAGAATCTCACCATATAAATTCAATCCTGAAATCTGTAGTTTTTTGTTGCCATACCTTCCTTAACTGAGTGTTACAAATGTTATCAATGGAAACAGGCCTATTTGAAGCTATTTTCCCTAAATTTAATCAAAATAAAAGGGTAGCTAAAAGAAGAATGAATTCTGGAGAGACTATGGACAACTGGCTGCTTCAGAGCTGAAAGGGGTAAATAGTGAAAAGGAGTTTCATCATAAAATATGAGCAAAATATTACTTTATATAAAATATTTTATTGCCTCAAACATACAGATCCTTAATAAATCTTGACAATAATCTCAACACGCAGCTTTCTGGTATTAATCTGATTTAAGAATTTAGCCTCTGTATTAGAAAAAAGATATTCCCAATCATACTACTGGGAAATTGGGCAATATAGCCTGTTTTCCCAGTGTCAAAGCAATCTTAATTATATCTCAAAGTTGGCAACCCAAAGGGTTGGAAGTCCAAATTTTCATTTAAAAAAACGGTAAGGGCCTCTGGCCGTTGCTGATCACTTAAAGTAAGTTTCACACTATATGCCCTTCCCTTCCACCCCACCCTTATACATGCACTTTTCACTTCACATGTGGGTTCATCCAGAAAGGCTGGTAAAAGTGGCTGAAAAGAGGTCTTGGCTTTTTCAAAATAAGCCATGGCTTATACTCCAGTTGGGGGAAAAAAACAACAGTGTTAAGAAAAAGAGACAAATAACCACAAAACAGAGGTTGTTATTATCAATTCACTTATATTATATAGATTAGAAGCTAAGAGTACTTCCATGTAAATATAATCTGATTCAATAGCTAGAACTAATTTGTAAACTAAACATTTTAAAGGCTAAATTTTAAATTCTAAAGTTGTATTTAACTTAACTTAGCCTCTGAAATTAACTTAATATGTGGTAACTTTTTGAAATACTTACACTCAAAGTAAAATTAGTTTTCAGTGGTCTTGCACAGCTAAATACATCCCCCAAAGAAAACTCCATTACTTCTATAACCAAAGTAAACGCAATTACCTATGAACTTTAAGGTTTTCTAACTTTACCAAAATAAACACACTAATACACTTAACGCTGGTTCTGAATAACTCTCCTGGGGAAAATAATCAATGTTTCTGAACCAATTGTCATTTAATCATTTTATAGTCACTTTTCACCACACAACACTTCCAATAAAGTGGCACCCTGGATCACCAGCATAAGATGTAAGTCTTTATATTTAATTCTTTCTTAAAAAGAAGCTCTTACAGTTAAAAAAATTTAAGACAGTTCAACAAATTCTAAAGTATGTTAAACTCAAAGATGTGATCTAATTTCAGTGAGAAAAACTCAATAGGCGTTCTAATAGAAACAGTACATTCTAATGATAAAAAAAATCATTGTGATGGGAATGCCTCGTTTTTTAAAAGCACTTTAAAACCACAATACCCTTTCATCAGTTACAAACATAAAGACTTTCCATCATGAAATCAATCTATAAAATCCACATAGATTGGTGTAATCTGCAGGACAGTTTATAAGTATGAATCCTTTCCAAATTTAAAATAACACTTAAAAAAAATCATAGGCAATTTCAGAATTCAGATTACAAAGACCACAACCAGTTTAACTATAATAGTAATGTAATAGCAATGTAAGACTTTTTCACACAAATGATAACTTTTACCCTAAGATGGTAAAATGACTACAATATTTTGAAAAGCAAAAATGTTTCATTATCAAGTTTTAACTTTATTTGGACTTGTGGCACCAACATCTTACTCCTTACTCTGAAATATGATGTGAAAATTAGATAATCAAGTGAATATCTAATACATATGAAATGAAGCCAAAACTCTACTCTCCGAAAGATTATTTGACTATAATTACTTGACAAGTAATTCCTTGTCCCCTAAAAGGATGTAGTGGACAGATACTAACTCAAAACAAACAAGAAAACTGACATACAGCTTGTTAAAGTGAATTATTCTCTCTCGTGAAGTGGATATAGCAGGGAACTTAGAACCTTTGTTCAGGCCTAGGTCCACCACTACCATTCTAGACTTACTGTTTTTAGTTAACAGTCATCTTGCTTCTTCATCTGTTAAATGAAAGTCAAAATAATACCTATCTTGCATCACAGTTGTGAGAAATGAAAATGACTGCAACACTTAAATTGTGCAGTTAGGCAAGTGAGTGAGTGAGTGAGTGAGAGAGAGAGAGAGAGAGAGAGAGAGAGAGAGAGAGTGTGTGTGTACACCAAGTAAATGGAAGAACTGTGGTAGGTGCTGATTGTACAACCTAATGTCAACTTTCAAATATCTACGAGTACCAACGAAGGAGGATATAATAAATGATAATTAACACGTTTCACTGTTCAGTTTACAACCAATTTTTAATTTTCTTGAAGACATTCTCCTTCCTGCCATACCTATATAGTTCAGTGTAATTTTTCTAAGGTTTGTACAGTCTATTTTACCCCACCCAAGATGTTTTCTTAACTAGGTATTAAAATAAGTATCAAACAGATTCTAATGCTTTATTTTCAAAATATTTAGGGCCTTATAGTCCTCATTACATTTAATATAAACTAAAGTATTCATTTCTATCAGTTCATCAGGAATTCCTAGAACTTTACAATTACTTAAAACTTTTAAATTCAAGTCAATATCGATTGTTAAAAATTCTACTGCTCATCAAAAACAGCAAATGGTCGGAATAAATGCTAATGTACTTTAGAAGCAGTTCTCTGTCTTAAAAAAAGCACAAAAGCCAATTAGTTAAAATGGAAAGTTCTCCAAAGAGATCAAAAGTAACAACAGTAACAGTTAAAACATACTACTGCAATAAATTTTAATGTCCAGAAAAAAATACAACACATATTTGTCAGCCTCCACGTTATTTCTAACTAGCTTTAGAAAAATGCTGATTCCTTCAGAGCTCTCTCCAATGACTTTAAATATTATCATCTAAAGCCATGACTCTCACGTTGAAGCATTACTATATAAAGATATTAAACAGAATACTAATATGTTGTACCTTGACGACAGTATTTTCATCCGATTCCAAGTCTCTTTGATTCCTCAAATTTATTTTAAAAGACATCAATTCATTTTTCTTTTCTACAATGATGTATTCGTTTTAAACTTTCTCCCAGGTTTCATCACACAACAAACTGAAGTTATTAAAATCACTTTGGAGATCACATTAATGACTACACATACGGAATTTTGGAAGTACGGATTAAACATTAAAAAAAATAGTCTCTTCTTTTTTAAGTAGAGAGGCGTAATAATAGTTGGGGGGGGTCTCCTTCATGGAAAGGAAGTTCGGCTAAATCCAGGCGAAACCAGCCATGTTGGAAAACACTTGTCAATTAGAGTTCTGACAAGTGTTCGCGAACACGGCCGACGCTAACCTTAGGTACCGAGGTGTGCACATCAAGGGCCTCTTTTGCTCCGCCAGAGGATCTAGGCCTGCTTTGGGGTTGTCTCCGAGGTGCGAGCTATCTTTAGGTCTGTAAGGAGTGCAGAGCCGAGAGAGACGAGGGCGGGGAAAGGAGAGTTAGGGGGGAAACGGTTTGAGAGTTTGAAGCCGCTATCCGCAGCGAGAGGGGCGCGGCGGCCGGGAGAGATTTCCGAGTTGAGCCTGGGGGAGGGGCCGAGAATTCGGGGAGCAGGGGGGAAATCTCAGCAAAAAGTCCCCTTGGCCCAGGAGTGCAGGAGGAGGGAAAGAAGAGGCAACGCTTTGGTGCACTTACCTGTCCTCCGAGTCCATGCGGCTCAGGGGTTCCCCATCCGACGACATCTCCAAGCTGCCCCGCCGGCCCCCGGAGGTCGCGCTGCTTCCGCCTCCCCCGGTCCCGTAGCCCTCGTCGCCGCCGCTGGAGACGACGCTGCTGCTGCTGCTGCCGCCCCCGCCGCCGCCCTGGCTGCCCCGCGGTCCCTTGGGCTCCTCCAGGCCCTCCTTGCCGTCCCCATCCCCGCTGCTGCTGCTGGCGGCACCGGGGCTCAGCGAGCGCG
Organism: Hipposideros armiger; assembly: GCF_001890085.2. NCBI lineage: Eukaryota > Metazoa > Chordata > Mammalia > Chiroptera > Hipposideridae > Hipposideros > Hipposideros armiger. The sequence continues at coordinate 1,115,116 of NW_017731710.1, forward strand.
TCTCGTCGCTGCTGCTCCCGCCGCTGCTGCCCACCAGGCTCTCGGCGCTGCTCTCCTCCTCGCCACCGCCGCTGCTGCTGCTCTCGTCCTCCTCCTCCTCGTCCTCCTCCTCGTCCTCGTCCTCCCCGGCCTGGCTGGCGCTCTCGGGGCTCGGCTCCGACATCGTCTCCGCCTCACCGCCCCCCACTCCGCCGCCGCCTCCACCGCCCCCACCGGCGCCGTTCAGCAGCAACGCCGCCACCGCCTCGGCCTCAGCCTCCTCTTCCTCCTCCTCCTCTTCCTCCTCCTCCTCGGGGGGCTCAGCCCGGCCCCGAGCCGCCGGGCCGGGGCTGCCGGAGGGCAGAGGGCTCAGGCGGGAGAGCTCCTCCAGGTCGGCCATGTCGGTGATAGCGGCGGCCATGGCGGCGCCTGCTGCTCCTCCTCCCCGCCGCCGCCGCCGCCTCCCTCTCTCGACTCGCGCTCACTCGCCCCCTCCCAAACGCCCAAAACTCCGCCGACGCCGCTGCAGAGCAAGAGGAGGGCCCGCGAGCTGCGTCAGCCTGCACACGCGCTACGGAGCCCGCGCGGGGACAGGCGCGCGACTGCGCGCACTCACGCGGAGACGGCTGCGCGCTTGCGCGGCGGCGCTGGGTGGCACCTCCCCCGGCATCGGGTTCCGCGCCCGCGCCCCCACACCGGGCCCGCCCCGCGGAGTGCTCAGAGTTTCCTTCGGGCCTTCCCACGCCTTCCCCAGCCTGGCCGCGGGCGTGACACGCCAAAAGAAAACCAGGGGATTTTAGCAGCGCTCGGAGTTCTCACGATAAAGTCATTCATTCCGGGGTGTTTGGGGAGTGTCCCCTGGGTACAGGCACTGAGCCAGGAATCTAACAAGTCCTTGGTCCTCTGAGAGCTTACAATCTACGGGGAGAGGCGATTAAAATGAATAAAAATAGTAGTACAATGCAAGGTCCTAAATCTATATGCGCAACATAGAGCCACAGGTTTTACTCTAAGCCTGTGTTTGAAAACCTCGAGGAACGGTTAAATCACAGTTTCGGAGCAAGCATATCTTTCATGTTCAAGATCTTCGAACTATTTGGTTCATGAGCCCTCTAAAACAATTTTGTACATCCTTATACAGTTTAAAGTGGTATATACATTTTCCCTGCTTGTTATAAATGTTTTATAACTCCCACTTTTTAAAACGTAGCCAATAAATTCTACATACCATAGGGATTTACTACCCACTAATATCCACTTTTTAAGATAAAATCTCTATAATCTTCTGGAACTCATCTTAACATTCCACTTCCCCTCCAGAGCTTTTTATTAATAATATATTTTATTTTTGAGCCGTTTTATTGATCATTATATTTCCTTGTAATAAAAATGTGTATATAAATTGAAATTTAAGGGTAGTTTTAAAATTTCCTGTGATCATAAAACTGTCTTATTTCAACTGATAAGACAACTATATTGCAAATATTTATAAATAACTCTTAAACATACATAAAATTTTGTTGGAAATGCATCTCACAGAGATGGAATTGGATGAATTTTTTTTTCAACCAGTTTATTTTATCAGCGGATGAGTATTACTAGAATGAGACTGAGTTCAGCATCAATTCCAGTCCAAGTTTTCAATTCCATGGATGTAAGCATCGAGAAAACTGGTCTACATAAATAAGTAGATGAAAATGAATGGAGTTTTGTTAGAGTAATGCCACTACATTCTTTGAACTCCTTCCAAGTTACATGCAAAAATCACATAAAGATCTAACACAAAATACTTTTAATCTATCAGCTGACAACTCTGATTGGGTTCTCTTTCAACTTTGTTGAAATAAGTAACTGAAAACCACCTGACTTGTAAAAGGATGTGTTACTCATTCTCTTTTCCAGTCAATTGATTCTTTTGGTGTCCTGGAGGTTTTGTATGCCCCTAGTGTATTTCACTTTAGTAAGATTTGGGGTGGGGAGGAATTATGCCTTTCATTTGTAAAGTAGGGGAGGGACAACTGAGATAAGGGAGGCTGGAAAGGAGGCACTTTACACTCTGACCCGGGTACATTTTCAGGCAGAGCAGTTTTAGGGTTGGCTAACTAAGAGGGGTATCAGAGGACTGACTGCTTTAAAACAAATTCTCCATGCTCATGTACATTTTGGAAAGTCTTCAAATACCACAAGTACCCCATTATTATGTCTTCTGCCTTAGGCTTTTGGACAGGTATTATATTTCCCATATATTGCCTCAAGGGAAAGCAAAAATAGAAATAATAAACAAAAGTATGGGGCATTATGGTTTACAGATACCTTCATATTCACATGCAATGCAAAATACTAACTTCAAATATTTTAATCTCAAAGCCATTCCGAGATAGACAGGAATGTATTATCATCCTGTGTATTCTAAACTAAGAAACATTAGAGAGTTCAACTGAAAAGTGTATACCATATTAAGTCTGTGTGCAAGGCAGTGTATTAAGTAAGCCCTGGAGATTAGTGTTAACGTTTAGCTGACTTAATCAAGGAAAACATGAATGTAGGATTTGAACAATGTGTACAGCAAGAGATATAACTACATCTAAGTTTAATTAATTTGAGCTGGATCTTTAAGAGTATACAGAATAGAATTCTGTGTGTGGGGAAATTCTAGGACTAAGAAGCAATAATATAGAAAAGCATAAAAATGTATTGGGGTTAGTGTTAATTAACCATGACAAAGCAAAGCTAGAAAGCAAAAAAAAAAGTTAAAAATTAGATTGCAGAAAATCTTAACTAAAAAGTTGACTTTGAAAGACAACAGGTAGATACTGAAATTATTTTAAAAGGTGTGATATCATTAAAGTTATGTTGGAAGGGCATCTAATGTATAGGAGATATGGTAAAAAGAGTGAAAAGTGAATAGAGATTAGACACATGGCAATGGTAGGTATCTAAGCCACAAATAAACGTTCTACGTGCAGTATTTGTACTTAAAGAGTAAAATGAGCTATCTTGGAACTGGCTTTTTTGAGAAAAGTATGTTTCCCATCACTGAAGAGTTTTTTCTTAAAGTGGACATTTTCTGATAATTTGAAAAAATTTGGATAATAAATACCTGTATACCTGCCTAGATTCATCAAATGCTAAAATTTTGCCAGGTTATGTCCCTGTCTCCTCTCACTCTCTCTCTACAGACTCCTTCTCTCTCTCTCTCTTCCTCCCCCAATTACCTTATCCCTACCCCATTCCCTCTCTTTTTTTCTCTCTCCCTTTTCCTTTAGTTACAGACATCATTACTCAGCATGCATCGCCTTAGAACAAGGGTATTCTTCTACATAACCAGTGCCACAGTGTCATTATCCCACTCACTGAAATGTGTGAGTAGAGGCAGGACCCTTGGGTGATGAAGTTCCTTCAGGTGGCCTCAGGTAAGAGAGGTTGATAAAACTGTAAGAAGTGTGGTCTACAGACCAGTGCCCATCCACAAACCGTTTGTTACATGTCTGCAGCTAGATTAAGTGCTGAAATTAGCTTCTGGAAACTTTTATCACAACTTGACAGTAATTTTATGTCTGCTGAATCTAATAATAAAAAACTGGGGCTTCCGGCCGGCCGAGTGGTACATTGGTTAAGAGATGGCTTGGGACGCCAGCTCTGAACAGCAGAGCCTCGGTTCAGATCCCACATGAGGGCCAGTGACGCTGTGCCCTCTACAGCTAAGATGGTGAACAACAGCTCAACCTGGAGCTGGGCTGCTGTGAGTTGCCGGAGACAGAGTAGGCTGCAGTGGGGCTAACCAGCAGCTGGCTTGAGCTGCCGTGAGCTGCCGTGAGCTACCCTGAGCGGCCGTCCGAAGGCCAGCATGCGACTGCTTCACCTGGGAAGAGCGCAATGATGATACCAACATGGACCAGTGAAGTGATGTCCTCCACAACTAGACTGAAGAACAAAAAGGACAGCAACTTGTCTGTTCCCCTCCCCCAATTCTGCAATAAAATCTTAAAAAAAAAAAAATTGGGCTTGTATTTTCGATGTCATCAGTTTATTTTTATTTTATTATTCTGGTAATTCACTTTTACTGTATTTTGCAAAAGTTATCAGTCCACTGGAAATTTAAAAAAATAAAATAAAAAACAAACTGTTCCTTAATAGATTGAGAATCACTGTTCTGTAGTTCCCTCCTTCCTTGGAGAGTGCAATTCTATGCATAATTATAAATTACCCAGTAACACACCATTGCATAAGAGCTATTTGATTAGGAATAGCATTCAAACACATTGACTACCAAGCCAGTGGAGTGGCGCATTGTTTAAGAGCTGGCTTGGGACACCAGCTCTGAGCAGTAGGGCCCTGGTTCGGATCCCACATGAGGGCCAGTGACACTGCCCTCTACAGCTAAGATGCTGAACAATAGCTCGACCTGGAGCTGGGCTGCTGTGAGTCACCGGCGATGGCGTAGGCTGCAGCCCCTGCTGCAGTGGGCTGCCATAAGCTACCGTGTGTGGCCGGCAGCCAGCGTGAGCGACCAGCAGCTGGTGTGAGCTGCCAGGAGCCGCCGTGAGCAGCGGTCCAGAGGCCGGCGACCGATCTGCCTCACCTGGGAAAAGCGCAATGATAATACCAACATGGGCCAGTGAAGCGACATCCTCCACAACTAGACTGAAGAACAAAAGGACAGCAACTTGTCCATTTTCCTTCCCCAATTCCCCAATGCTGTTTCCTCCCCCAATTCCTCAATAAAATCTTTAATAAAAAAAAAAATGACTAGAGTACTAATGGTCAGATTAGCAACCTTATCTTGCATTTCACAGACTCTCCTACCTACCAAGCTTATGAACATAGTAAGGACAACTCCAGCTTTCTGGGAGCTCCCGGGGTGTGTATGGGAGGGGTCCCTCATATACTCACACATTGCTCTCTCTCAGTGCCCCCTTCTGCTTTGTTCTTCTAGGCACTGCAGGCTCCTACCAGGATCTGTTATACAAACAAAATAGCCACAGCCATGAGTTCAGCCTACAGAAATGGAGATCACCATGCTGACCTCTTGTAGGGGAACCCCAAAGCAGACTGCTTGTGCTCAACGTCTTACACAGTTTTTCAGTGAAACAGCTCTTTATGTTTTTACTCAGGGCTCTGTTTCTCTTAGGGACCCAGACATGCTTTCATGGGCCTAGATTGGCGACAGATTTGAGTAACAGCTCCCCTAAGCTGTATTTATTACTCCCCATCCAATGACTAAGTCTTTCTTATAGGGCTTCCCTGTCTAATTCTCTGTACCACTAAAATGAGTTCTGTTCTAAGAAGCAGTCTCAGCCCCCATGTCAGCAGGTTTCTTTCAGTCCTGACTCACTAGTTTTCCAGACATGCCCAGACATGCTCGAACCCCAGCAACAGACCCAGCTTAGATTGAGATTCTTGCCACACCACAAGTGAGATACTTCTGAAATTTTTTCTAAAATATGCAGCTATAACACATTTTACACCTGTATTTCAGGTTCCTCATTTTGCCTGTTGATACTGCCATATTGAGCAGGATCAATAAGAGCATAATGAGCACGTTCTCTGATTGACTTGTAGTCTAAAGGAAGTACTCATGAAACAAAACAGAAATAGATTCACAGATGCAGAGAACAAACTGACGGTTGCTAGATGGGAGGGAGGTTGGGGGACAGGTGAGAAAGGTGATGGCATTAGGAAGTACAAATTGGTGGTCACCAAATAGTCATGGAGACGTGAAATACAGTATGGGGACTATAATCAATAATGTTGTCAAGATCATGTAGGGTGCCAGATGGGTACTGGACTTATTGGGGATAACACTTCATCGATTATACAAATGCCTAACCACTGCACCGTACACCTGAAAGTAATATAAAATAATACTGAATGCTAACTATAAAAAAATGTATATATATATATATANACACACACACACACACACACACACACACACACACACACACACACACGGTGCCAAAAAAATGCATACACTTTTTAAGCAAGGAAAAAACTATATTAATATATACTGATAACAAAAGATAAATACAAGTCACGTTTGACTTCTGCAATTACAAAAGGTGCTCAAAGTGGTTACCATCAGCATCCAGACACTTCTGATTATGGCAAACTAATGCTTGAGCATGTTGACCAAAGGGTTAACATCTCTTAAAATGTGCATACATTTTTTTTTGGCACCCCGGTATATATAGTCACAGGATGTAAAGTACAGCATATGGAATAAAGTCAATTGTATTATAATAGCTATGTACGATGTCAGATGGATAGTAGACTTGTGGGGGTTATCACTTTGTGAGGGGTATAGATGTCTAATCATTATGTTGTTTTGTACACCTGAAACTAATTTTTTAAAAAAAAAGTATGCAAGGGCCGGCCGAGTGGCTCAGCTGGTTAACAGCTCGCTTGGGAGCGCCAGCTCTGAGCAGCAGGGCTACGGTTCGGATCCCACATTGAGGGCCAGTGACACTCGCCCTCTACAGCTAAGATAATGAACAACAGCTCGACCTGGAGCTGGGCTGTTGTGAGTCGCCAGCGATGGCGTAGGCTGCAGCGGGCCTGCAGTGGGCTGCCGTGAACTATGTGAGTGGCTGGCAGCCAGCGTGAGCGGCCGGCAGCCGGTGTGAGCTGCCGAGAGCCACTGTGAGCGGCCAACCAATGACCGGCAACCAATTGCCTCACCCGGGAAGAGCACAATGATCATACCAACATGGGCCAGTGAAGTGACGTCCTCCACAACTAGACTGAAGAACAAAAACAGCAATTTGTCTACCTGTCTGTTCCCCTTCCCCGATTCCCCAACGCTGTTTCCCTCCCCACAATTCCCCAATAAAATCTTTAAAAAAAAAAAAAGTATGCAAAAAAGACAACATCTTACAGGGTGATGGAATGATAGGATCTGAAAGCTGGAAAGAACTACAAAAGAAATCTGATGAAAGCTTCCCCAATCTGTCAATTACAATGCAACCAAACACAACTGAATAATGATTATAGTATTTAAGTTAAAATATTTCTGTCAGAGCAACCATTTTTAGACATAACTGCTTTAGCTGGCAACTTTCCACAACTTTCCACAAACATAAGCATGTCTGGTATTTCGAGTAGTTTCTGCTTTTGAATTTAGCAAAATGTTTTTCCTATGAACTATCAATGAAAGGGTAGGCAAAATATGAAGGTGATTCCCACACATACCATATTTTTTTATCCATTCATGTATTTTATATCTGACATTTTTTCAATGTTTAAAAACTCTCTCAATTATTAAAATTGGAGTTGATGGATTAGTTATTGGAGCATACAAGTTACAATGCCAGTCAGTACTTTATCCATCAACTCTCCAAGAAGGCAGGGAAGAATCTAAACATAATATTTAATGGGTGAAATATTTGTAAAAGTATATCAGCAGTTTGGATAAATTACCTTGGCTTCAAGCCAGAAAAAGAAAAAAGGCAACCCACCCTCTTCCTTTATGAAAGTACATGTGGCATCTATTTTAACTACTAATCTTACTCATACTTTTTTTCCCCTCCTCTTTCCTTTCCCCCTTATTTTATTACTTGCTTTTATATCTACCTTGTATTCCTTTAACCATCTTGGTAAGCTACTTCAAATTATTTTTTAAAGTGAGTTTTGTTGAGTTGTTTTTGTTTTCTGCAGAACCTGCTACTCTTCCTCCACTTGACTCCCATCACTGGTGTCTGCTGGGCACATGACCTTCCAGCATCACTTACAGCTAGGTTTGGCCATGGGACTAAGTTCTGACCAATGAGCTATAAGCACAACCGACCACATCCTCTGAAGGAAGCTGCACGTTCTTCCTTCTCTCACTCTCCCTGTGCCCTCTCCATGGGCTGCAACAAAGACATGATCTTGGGGGTGAGCCTTTGGGCAGAAAAAGTCCTATAACCTACTCATGTAAGGTTAAGGACATTCTCACTCTCTGTCCTCAAGCATGCCTACAAGCACCTTGCATAAGAGATTCACTCTGAGGTGGCTGCAGCAATATCCAGAGAGCAGAATCTGCCAAACTTCTATTCAGGTCTGTCAGTAGATGCTTCCAAGAATTAAAAAGAAGGCACTGGGGAATGGGTGATGACACAGAATCAAATAAAACTTAGACGGAGAAGGTAGTAAGTTGCTGAGCTTTCCAGCAACTTATTCACCACATATTGGATGTATTTAGTGTCTACTATGTATCAGGCCCTATTCTTAGCACTGAGTATATAGCTATGAGTAAAGTCAATAAAAATCCCTACTCTCATGGAATTTGCATGTTAGGTGTTCTTGTACCTCATTTACACAAGAGCAATAGGGCTGTGAAATCTTTCTAGCTAGCCATATATCTGGGGCACCATTTATTTCACCAATGAAAATGTATTTCTAACATCTCTTATGCTAATTAATGAACCTTCTGGTATAAATTTCAATAAAAGTCTTTGAAATGCTTAAGTAGCCACCTGGGGCGTATGGATTTCTGATTAGGGCACTTCAGATTATAACTAACCACCCCTAGAGTGTGAATTCCTAATACGTATCTCTAATGATAGCTAACCTCCCCTAGAGTGTAGATTAAAGTTAATTTACACACAAGTACATTACACTGTTTATAAGGAAGTATTTTAAAGTAAATTATAACAGATGCAATGTAACAAAATGGCAGGAAGTATGGTGGCCCAGAGCTCCCAAGTTTCATATACAGATTTTAACACAGATGTCTCTTTGGACATCCAGCTCCTTCCCCGTGATCCAGCAACTACCAGGATAACAAAAGGAATAACAGGGGTCTCCAGGCCTCTTCTACCATAACATGGTTTGCAACCATTCTATTCCAATCATTAAATATTTTGAATATCACTCTTGCTTAAATCTTTAGCCATGAAGGAACTGACAAGACTCTCTGAATCTCAACCCCAAATACATTGGGGTAGGAATTATAACTGTCCCTGCTTAGTCTGGGATTCATGCCAAAATTGATTGGATTGTCCAGGTTGCAGGGTCTTTATACTTTCCTTGGGTGGGATGATGGAGATGGTTGCAGACCTCTTTAGGGGTCCATGACAGGCATACTGGATTGCTCCAGTGTCAGGGTTTTGTCAGGAGGGCAAACCAAAAGAGCAAAGAACCAAAAGAGACGAAGATATAAGCAGGAAAGTGGACAATGGAATATTGGGTAGAAAGGGAAGTAAAAATAGGGCTTTCTTAAATCATTTGTAGTAGAGAATTTTATTTATATCCAAAAGAGCTATTGAGGGGTAACCAGTTAGCTCAGTTGGTTAGAGCGTGGTGCTGATAATACCAAGGTTGCTGGTTTGATCCCCGCATGGGCCACTGTGAGTTACGCCCTCCTGAAAGAGTCAACTGTGCCATTATAGCATGAAAGCAGTGTGTAACCAATCACCATGGCTGTTCCCCTATTAAAAAAAAAATTAGGGCCAGCTGAGTGGCGCGATGGTTAAGAACTGGCTTGGGACACCAGAGGGCCCCGGTTCAGATCCCACATATGAGGGCCAGTGACACT
>NW_017731710.1:1124909-1145506 GCF_001890085.2 Hipposideros armiger
CATCCTCCAATTCCCCAATTAAAAAAAAAAATTAAAAAAGAAAAAGAGCTATCAATGTGCATTTGAAATGCTATAGGTTCTGGTCCACTTATGTAAATAGATTATCTGATGACAATATTAATAACTGCTACTTTAAAGCAATGACATTTTCTGTATCTTATTGTGATATTGTGATATAATAAGAAATATATATTTTGATCTTCATCCCTGGCTTCTAGCCAGAGCTCCTAAAATGTTTTTAATTTCCTAAGCAATAAGGGTGCTCCAAGCATCTTTCGTTCTAATATTTGTTCTTTGACCCTGGATCCTGACTTGGAGTTCCTAAATAATTTGGAATTTACCCTGGGGGACAGGAGCATCTTTTGTTCTAATGAAGGGCCTCTCTGGGTGGGCTCCTGGATAGATTCAGGATGGGGGCTAGTCACCAGAAAAACCAAGCCATGATTAGAAGCTTTGACTTTTCAGTCTCACCCCTATCCTCCAGGAAGGGGAGAGGGGCTAGACATTGAGTAAATAATTGATTAAGCCTATGTAATGAGGCGTCTATAAAAATCCCAAAACTAGGCCAGCCGAGTGGTGCGTTGGTTAAGAGTTAGCTTGAGATGCCAGCTCTGAGCAGCAGGGCAGAGCCCTGGTTTGGATCCCACATGAGGGCCAGTGATGCTGCGCCCTCTACGGCTAAGATGCTGAACAACAGCTCGACCTGGAGCTGGGCTGCCGTGAGTCACCAGCTACGGCATAGGCTGCAGTGGGGCTGGCCAGCAACTGGCGTGTACCTTCGTGAGCTGGCATGAGCCGCTGTGAGTGGCCGTCCAATGGCCGGCAAGTGACTGCCTCACCCGGGGAGAGCACAATGATAATACCAACATGGGCCAATGAAGCCACATCCTCCACAACTAGACTGAAGAACAAAAGCACAGCAGCTTGTCTGTTCCCCTTCTCCAATTCCTCAACTCTGTTCCCCTTCCCAATTCCCCAATAAAATCTTTAAAAAAAAATATCCTAAAACTATGAAGTTTGGAGACAGCTTCCATGTTGGGAACACATCTACATGCCACTGAGAAAGTGACATACCCCCAACTCTACAGAGACAGGAGCACCTAAACTTGGAGGATCCTGGACCTTATCATATGTACTTCTTTACCTGAACGTTCATTACTTTATTATATGATATTATACAATAGACTGGTAAACACTGTGTTTCCCTAATTTCTGTGAGCTGTTCTAGCAAATTATTGTACTCAAGGAGGGGTTTTGTGGAACTCTGATTTACAGCCCATGGATCAGAAGCACAAGTGACAACCAGGGGTCTGTGATTGGCATCTGAAGTGGGGGCAGTTTTGTGGGACTGAGACCTTAACTAGTGGGATCTGGCTCTAATTCCAGTAGATAGTTTCAGAACTGAGTTGAGTTGTAGGACACCCAGCTGGTATTAAAAAATCGGTTCACACATTTTGTGTCAGAAGTATTGTGAGTGTGAGATTTAAGAAAAACATGGTGTGATTTTCCTAGACACATATAATAACAAGGAAAATAAAACATGCATTTTTTACATCAACTTCTGAGAAATGTGGATTGAATGGGTCTTCAAGGACATCACAGTGTTCATTGGTGTTTATGTTATGTCCAATATTTCTTTTCAAGTAAAAGAAAGTTGTATGAGGTAAATTTAGAAGATCTATCAATAGTTAATAATTGACTAATCAATTTAGCTGGAGTGTATGGTAAATGAAAGAGAGTACTGGGGCATTGTTGTTTTGAAAAGATTGCTAAAAAAGACCACCTTGGGCGGCCAGTTAGCTCAGTTGGTTAGAGTGCAGTGCTCATAACACCAAGGTTGCTGGTTTTATCCCCACATGGGCCACTGAGATGTGCCCTCCACAACTAGATTGAAACAACTATTTGACTTGGAGCTGATGGGTCCTGGAAAAACACACTGTTCCCCAATTTAAAAAAAAGAAAAAAAAGAAAGACATCATGTATCTCAGATTATCTATAACAGCAGAAAGTTCAAAATTGGGGACGGATTAATGAGCAAATATAGAGAATTTATTATGAGCAAGTCCTATCATGCAAACCAACCTGAGCCAATTTGGCCATGCACAACTTATAGGTTCTTTTTGGTAGATATAAGTAGCCAAAAAAACTTCTCTTCAAGTAAAAGTCAAGATTTCAGAGGGAGAAGTGGGTCAAATACCCAGAAGCCTCCAGTGTCCTTGGCCAGAGATCCCTTAAAGGATTTAGCCTAGGGCATCATTGCTGAGAGCATAGGCTACAGGCCCCTGGGGATTCCTACACTCTACTTATGCAAGGGCCCTGAGGAGAGTCTCTGGGATATTTTCAGATAATCACATATCTTGAATACCTTTCATTTTACAAAAAAAAAAAACAAAAAAAACCCTCACTTCCAACATTCATCATGTTGATCAACAGGCCATAGTTTTTACCAGTAAAACCCATTTCTCACATTTAGTAGGAAAATTACTAAGTGTCATTGTTGATCAAGATACTAGTAAGAGAAGCATTTGTAAAAGCTGCCTCTGAATGTCAGAAAACCACCACCATTGGACTGTGCACTCCTTTTTTCTTTAAGCTTTTCATTATGAACATTTTTATAAATACAGAAGATAGAGAGAATAGTATAATGGACACCCATACACTTATCATCTAGACTTAATAAGTCTTAACATTTTATCATATTTGCTCACGTATTATGTAGTTAATTATAGACATCGTGACATCACTCTTAAATACTTGAGTATGTACTTCTAACAACCTAAATACATTTCCCCATGATCACAATACCATTCTCATACTTAGTAAAACTAACAGTAATCCCTTAATATCCTCTAATGCTCAGGCTGTACTCAGGTTTCCTCCACATTTGCCCCAAAGTGTGTGTTACAGTTAATTAAAAAAAAAAAAAAAACAGACCCAACAAGGATTTTGCCTTGCATTTGGTTGTTATTAGCTTGTGCCTTCTGGATTAAAATGCTGTCAGCATCTGGGTGACATTAATATAAATGGTTCACACAAAACATCACAATGTGTATGCTGAAATATAATAATAAACGTGCAGACCTCATAATAACTTTACTGCATATCTATACCAACATTATCTCATTTATCTTTTTCCTGAAGAGGAAGAAGTTTTGCAAAGGACTCAGCCAGGCTAACATGTGTTCTCTGTAGAAAAGACTTTTCTAATCACTTTGGGAAGTCTGAAGTTAAAACAACAGATGATCCCAACACTACACTTAGAGAAACACTTACCCATGAAGCACATGCCAATGCTCAGGTATGACAACTCTGCAGGCTCTTTCTGATTTGGCTTCAAACCGTTTTTCTACTGTCCATTGTACCCACACAGGTATCCCAAGCTAGTCGGTGTTTACTGACAGGACCAGGATTCCAGAGAGGAGCGAAGCCTGCGACAGGAAATGGCAGGGGCAGCACTCTCAATGCCACCTCGGCACTTGCAGGAACCTGAGAGTGACCTCTCCTTAAATGTTTGTCCTAGGAACCTCTCTCACCTCACCCTAGTCTCCTCCCTCTTCCCTGACACTCTCAGGTACCTCACATGTACAATTCCAGCCTGTTCTGAAAACCCACTGAGTTTGAGATTCTCTCTTATAAAATCTTTGGAAATCAAAGCATGCAATCTTGATGACAGTGTTCATAGGTGACTTGAATTTGGTACAAGATGTAAGATTCCCAGGGCTGCTGAGACACTATAGGATATCTGTGACTTCAAAAAGGCTCTACCTAGGGACAGACAAGCCCTGTGGAGGGCACATGCTGGGCAGACGGAGGCCTAGGGAAGCGCAGAACGTGCAGCACCTACATGGCGGGGATTTATGATCCCTCACACACATGCCCGTGATGTGAAATAAGGACCAGATTTAGAGTCAGACTTTTCCAAGTCTAAGCCAGTCATTTGCCAGGAAATCTTGGGCTTCACCTTACTTGGTCTTGTGGAGCCCGTTTCCCCACCTATAAAGTGCGGATAATAATGGCGACTTTTTTAGAATTATTGTGAGGAGTAAAAGAGTTAATATATGTCAAGTGCCTTCAGCCTGTAAAAAGTTGGTGCTCATTAAATTCTAGTTTCCCTAGAAGAGTTTAACAGAAATTTAATAAATACGTGTTCTTCAGGAGACATTCCAGCAGTGGTGGAGGTCTCAGATCTGTCAGGACTTGAGATGATAATAATAATAATAATAATAAGTACTTATTCAGTCTTTACTCTGCCAAGCACTGTTCTAAAAACTTTACCTGGATTAACTCGCTTAATCCCCCCAGTCCCATGAGATTACAGTTTGTAAAAATCCCCTTTTAGACATGCAAAAAGGCTTTACCAAGAGGCCTGGGTCTTGTCAATGTAAGAAACATCCAAACCTGCAGAGAATTTTTTATGAGTTTATTTGAGCCCAAACTAATGACATATGCCATGGAAGCAAGATCTCAAATACTCTAGAGAATAACAGATTTGTTTTATACTGATTGCATTACTTTTACTAAGCCATTGTATCTTCCTAACACTCAGTGCAAGAAATAAAACAATACAACAAAAAAAGGTCCTCATTATTATTCACAATAAAATGGACCTGATTCATTCTGCAGGTCTGGGTGTATTGTACAATAAGGACACATCATGGCTCAAGTGGATCAAAGTACCATTTTGATTCTGACCCACCGAAAACAATCTCATGCTGATTTGGTGACTAGACAACTCCATGGGAGCTGTGATGGACTGAACCATTTCTGCGGTATCCCCAGATCTCAGTAAACAAGAAAAGGCCCTATACAAGAAAAGATAATCAATCTATCCATAAACTATATCTGGCTATAGGCTCTCTCTTTAGTGTAAGGTGGAAGAAGGGGCCCTTGCTTTTGAGTACATGGATATAAGTATTGTTGTCTAAAGATTGGACCCATGTCTGTTATAATGAAGATATGGTAAACATCAAAACCACCGTCAGATTAAGAAACTTCCACAACTTGTCTTTTAATTCTTCAAATAATGGAGCAAGTTCCTTTTCTAGGCTGACAATTAGTCTTGTGTTGGCATTGCTGCTGCCTATGGAACTCACTACCAGAGGTAAATGATTGAATTGAACCACCTGGTAGGTATTATAGTAACAGATGATACTTTTAGTTTTTGAAAGTCCAAGTTTGCTCCCTTGGTCTGTTAAGAAACCATCTCTTAAAGCATCCTGTAGAGTATTATCCCTGGCCATTTCAATAACCTGCACTCATCTCTGACACAACAGCATGGAGCCCACCCTTCAACACCTGGTGATTTTTTACACAGAAATCACTTTAGGTCATTCGCCATGAGGAACCCCTTGTTCCTGCAGGTTCAGTATCCACACTTGGTTTCTGGGCTGCCTGGTTCTCTGGGCAGCAGGGCTCTGCAGCCTGCAGTCCTTCAGGGACAGCTTCAAGAGAGCTTCCTCCGAAAGCCACTATTAGATGATTTGTGACCTCCTCAGTGCTCCAAGAAGCACTTCCTACCCGCTCTGAAGCCCTGGGGCAGGGGTAGAGAATAACAGTCTTGCAGTTTCTTTTATGCATTTGAAATTAAGGAGGGGACATAAAAAAAAAGCAAGGGAGGGATTGCATTAAGGAATAATTAACAAGATTATGTGCTCTCTTGAGGACAGTTACATTAGAAGGAGGGATCTGAAAAGAGGCATTTCAAAGGTGTGTTAATCTAGATATCCAGACACAATGGACAGGGCTGGCTTTAAGCAAAGATAAGTCTTTTACTAAAAAGTTATATGCCTAGGGCTTGACTACCAACTATGACTTGCCCAGTTGGGAATTTATAACTTATAATAGCACCCCTTTTTCATCCACAGGCTCCTCTCGCTGTGTAAGAGCTAAGAACTAAAAGTAAAAGAAATTCTCTCTGCATTTCTATGCTTCTGTAGACCCTGTGGCTATCTGAGCATGCTGAGTGTCCATGCTTATGGTGGGGTCTATCAGTCAGGCACACACACTGCCTGCTCAGGGGCTCCCCATGCTGACGGTGAGTTACATCCTCCCCCTTGACCAATTTCTAACACTAGGAGTTACCAGATAAGCTGTTAGTTATTATAACACTTCAGCTAATAATGAACTCTAGGTCCTTTGTGTTTTATGAAATATGAGAGTAGCTTTGTTTGCTTGTTTGTTTGTTTAGTGGACTTATAGTTTCAGAAGATCCACTCCCAAATTGTAGTCCAAGCTCCCACACACAAACTTGTAATCATTTGCTAATAGCTTCGCAGTACTTTAGTTTATCTGTCAGTAAAATGGGTGTGTGTTTGCATCTGTTGGTGTTCCTTCGGTCTTTCTGTGAACCTAATTATTATTATTTTAAAAAACTTTTTTTTTTAAAGATTTTATTGGGGAATTGTGGGAGGGGAACTGTGCTGGGGAATTGGGGAAGGGAAACAGACAAGTTGCTGTCCTTTTGTTCTTCAGTCTAGTTGTGGAGGATGTTGCTTCACTGGCCCATGTTGGTATTATCATTGCGCTCTTCCCGGGTGAGGCAGTCGCTTGCTGGCCATTGGACGGCCACTCACAGCAACTCACAATAGCTCACGCTGGCTGCCAGCCACTCACAGTAGATTACGGCAGCCCACTGCAGCCCCACTGCAGCCTATGCCTCTGCCAGCGACTCAGAGCAACCCAGCTCCAGGTTGAGCTGTTGTTCACCATCTTAGCTGTAGAGATGGACGCAGTGTCACTGGCCCTCATGTGGGATCAGAACCAGGGTCCTGCCCTGCTGCTCAGAGCTGGAGTTTCAAGCCAACTCTTAACCAGCATGCCACTAGGCAGGCCCGTGAACCTGATTCTTGCTGTCATAACTTCTATGCCATTGATATGGAAATCAGCTTTAGTTTAAGTAACAATAGTTTGCCCAAAACAAATTATGCATTTTGGCACTTACAAAGCATGTTAAACCTTCCCTCCACTGCCTAAAATGCAGCTACCTATACATGTATTAGCACATACTGACAGAGTTCTTCCAGGTCACATCAATGAGAGGTCTTCGAAACACTTCCCACCCCAGAATCCTTAGCTTTCAAGATCTACAGGGCTGATCATTTCCAACAACCTGGCAAACAGGTCACATATGGCCATAATGTAGCATTTTTCTTTATTCAACACATATTTACTGAACACCTACTATGTGCCAGAATTTGTAGGGTCTGTAGCAAAGAATTTAGAAATCTTTTTTTTTTTTTGGTTGAACAAAATGGTGGATAAAACCTAGAAAACAGGAGAGAAGCAATTCCTGGAGGCACTAGGAGGCTGGGGAGAGAACGAGGGTGTTCTTATTGGCTCCCTCAGCTAGAGAAACCAGCTGGAAAGGACCAGACACAATGCAGGTTCTGTCTCAAATATTTGAATCGGTTCCATCTACACTATTTGGCTGGCAGGAAGTCCCTGCTCTCTGTAGATTTACTAATGGGAGACACAAACCTCCGACATAATGAAGTGGCAGGAGGTATGCTTTACTCCAGCTTCCCTTGAGGGGAGAGAATAGTGGCCATCGTTAATCTCAGGGCACACATTTATGTGTGGGTGCCCATGCTGGTATGCAGTCATCTGTTAAATCCAACAGGCTGCAGCTCTGTAAGATGGAGTAAATTAATTCATTTATATTTTCAAACAATAAGGAAAAGGAGACTTAGCAGTGAAGTTAGGGCACTGGACCTTATCTTAGAATGAGACAGTCTGATCTCTGAGAAGTTCTAATTGTACTGTTTTCTTGCCCCAGTCTGCTCCATTCTTGCACGTTTCTGACAACTATACAACTGGCTACAGGCTGAAATCAGTTCCCTTCAGCATATTTTGCTACCAATGAATCTGGAGAAAACTCTCGATTTTAGAAGGTGAAATCTGATGATGATTCAGAAAGTTTGCTTTTAAGAAGAGGCAATGCAATTATTACTCAGGAGAAAATTTTAATGCAGTCCAAAGATAATTAGCTACAAAGTCTAAATTAGATGCAGTACTTGCTAAACTGATTCTGTAATTTAGAAAAAAAATATTTCTAAGCAAAGCCCACAACATTCTAATGAAAAAAGCAATCTATTAAGCCTGGTCTGATTGACTTGGTCAAATGGTATATAAATTAAATCCATCTGAAGAATCTGATCTCCAAATGGGATTTTTATTTCCATAAGACTGTAGCATGTGAGGTACGAAAGCACGAGTAAAACCATTTTCCCCCACGGCTGGTGAACTTGGCAGCCCACATGGAAAATGAGCCAGCTCTTCCCTTGCTGAACAAATCCATGCAAAATGATTTCATAGTTTTCCTTCCTCATCCTTTGGAATGTGGAAGCCATTTTTTAGTGGGTTTAAAAATTCTGTCTCGATTTAACCCTTTGAGAGAAGATATTTATTCTCTCTTTTTAAAATTTTTCCAAGGATATATAGAACAATGCTATGGGGATTTTTTTTTTTTTTAAAGCACAAATGCTGTAGGCAGAAAGTTGATTCAACCTTGTTTAATTAGAACCCAAGGGGAATAGTTGTGCTTAATATAATGCAAAGTTCTGTAATTGAACTAACATGATTTTATAGCCACCTGCCAGGGAAATACTAATGGAGGTAGATTAAATAATACAGGATTTTTTTTTTTTGCTTTTGTATTGCAAAATTAAATAAGCTAATTAAAAATTACCAATTGGAGACTGCTAGCTTTTGTAGTCAAGTTGGATTCTTTTCGGGGTGTCATTTTTCCCTTGTCTATTCCCCCCCCATCCTATGCCAAATTCTATTCCAGGTAGAAAAAATATATACATATTTGCTTATACCGGGGATACCAAAAACCTGTATACACATAACTTGTATTCATCTTTTGTTATCAATCTATATTGAGTATTACAATTTTAACACAGTTATTTGCTTTCTTAAGATATGTATACATTTTTTGGCACCTTCTAAAATACATCTTCTAGAGAAATACACACAAAACTTTTTAATTTTTGCATTTTTCTTCTTTTCTTTTCTTTTTTTTTTTTTGGTTTTGTATTGATAAAGTTAATTTGTATAATGGAACCCACAAAGTGGGGGCCACCCCAGTGACCCAGCCCAGCCACAAATCTAAACCTAAGTCAGCCTGCATGTACAGAAACACCTGTCAAGAAACTTAACATATACCAATCACAATCATCCAAATCAGCTTTAGCTATTCACCTTACCCTAGAAATAGGACCGGCTAGCCTTATAAGGAAATCCTGAGAGCCTAGTCAGTTATGCCCCATTTCCCTGTTGCCTCTTCTATTATAACATTTGATAAAACTCTAAAACTCACTCTTGTCCCAGATCCCTCAGGAAGAGGACTCAACTGTTTATGAGGCACTGTCCTCTCCCAACCCATGGATTATTTTCCCTTGAATAAAGAACATCAAACTCATTGCTAAATTGTTTTAGTTTTGTCACTTGACAGTATAAATTATTAACATTAATCCAAGTGGAGGAAAGGTACACAGGAAAAGTCTTCCCATCCCTATCCCTCAACTGCTCAATTTTCCAAAGCAACTAATATTTTGGTTTGCTTGTTTGTTTATTTATTTATTTATTGTTGTCGCTATAAGGAGTGCAACCTTTTTTCTGAGACATGGTGTAAAAAGAAACAACAGATCAAAATGGAGTCAATTTTCCTAAGCCATGTCACCAAACCAAAACTTCATAATTAACCTAATTGCAGTGGCAGACTCTCCCAGGAGTGGAATTTTTAAACCAACCAGTCTGGAATTTTCTGGTCAGCACTAGTGAGGTAATCTGCCTGATAAGACACCCTGCCTTCCCCTAAAGTGCCCTTGTCTGAAATAATCCACTCTTTTAATTTCTTAGTCCCTCTTTCTGCCTCTAAATCTGCTTCCATTTTATACAACTTCTCAGGACCCATTTCTAACTGCTAAATGGAGGTTGCTTGATTCATGAATCAATTAATAGAGCCAATTAGATCTTCAAAAGCACTCAGTTGAATTTTGTTCCTTAACAGATATTTTATGGGTGTTTAAGTTACTACATACATGAATTCTCTAAATGTCAATCTTTATTTTTGTACAAAGGGTAGCATAGCAAAATATTAATTTGTGCCTCACTTTTTAATGAACTAAAATATATGTACATATATTTGACAAAGGAGCAAAGGCTGGAACAATTGAATATCCTCATGAAAAGAAAAGAATCTAAACACAGACCTTACACCCTTCACAAAATTAACTCAAATAGGTCATAGACCTAAATGTAAAATACAAAGGTATCAAACTCCTAGAAGATGACATCGGGTACGTGATTGGGAAGGTGAAAACCTAGATGACCTTGGGTACGGTGATGTCTTTTTAGATACAACACCAGAGGCATGAACCATGAAAGAAATAATAGATATGCTATTATTCATTAAAATAATAATAAAAGAAATGTCAGCTCAATGAAAGACACTGCTAAAAGAATGAAAAGACAAGCCACAGAATGGGAGAAAATATTTGCGAAAGACATAATTGTTCTCCTGAGTTCTGTGAGCCATTCTAGCAAATTATGGGGCCTGAGAGGGATTCATGAGAACTCCTGAATTTATAGTCGTTCAGGCAAAAGTGTGGGTAGCTGCGCACCTCATTTGGAGTTGATATCTAACGTGGGGGCAGACTTTTGAGAATAAGCCTTTAAACCTGTGGGATCTGAGATTGACTCCAGGTAGATAGCGCCAGAAATGAACTGATTTGTTGGATACCCAGTTGGTGTCACAGAACTGGAGAATTGATTGGTGTTGCAAAAAACACTATATACTTGGTATATATCTTCTATCTGGTGACTCTCTTTTAGAATGATTTACATTCCTTTTCCTGAATTGACAAAACATTTTGAACAGGTAATAAACCCTAATATTTATTATATAAGTAGAACTAACTTATTTAGCAGAACTGTATGTCAGCCACTAAAGTATGTTTTACATATTTTAATTCCTTACAACCATCCTGTGAAGGAGATTATATTATTATCTTTATTTTGTAGATATATCAATTGAGTCACAGAGAAGTTAAGTAACCTGTTCAAAGTCATATAGCAAGAGAGTAGTGGAGCTAGGAATTACAAGCAATTTGGCTTCAGAGGCCTTCTTCTTGCCAAACACTGTATTTTATTTGTCTTATTTAATTTTTAATCCTTATAACCCTATCAGATTAAAAACTATTACACTCATGTTACGTATGGCGGAACTTAGGCTAAGAGAAATTAAGTAATATGCCCAAGGTTAACTACCAGTCCTGGAGTTACTGGTATTCCAAAGCAGACCTACTTTCCATTATTCCTTGCAAAATCTCATTTTATCCACAAAACTGCATTGTTTATGTATCCATTGATTTGATCTTTAGTCAAAGGTAAAGAAATGTTGTAATCAGAGCTTCTGATGAGGGTGGGATAACCAGAGATACCATATTGCCACATATCATTTCAGTAAAAGCAAATGACTTGACATTTTGGTTAATCCATGAAGCCCTATTATAGGAAAATTTATTATTTTCCTTGAACTTTTAGAAAATGGCATAGTGGCCCCTTTTTCATTCCAGCATCTTGAAAGGCGAAGCTCACACTCTCATGAAAAATTAGCAGCCCTTTCTTTTCAGTATACTGTAAAACACTATTAATTTAATATTTACTACTCATTTGTCATAGAACAAGCACTATCCCAAGAGCTGGGTTACAATTGTGAACAAAACAGACAGTCCCTATGCTATGGGAGCTTCCATTCTAATGGGGAGGCAGATATTAATAATCACTCAAATTTATATTATTAACCATGATAATTGCTCTGATAAGAAGTACAAGGTGATTTGAGAGCACATAACAGGGCAACAAGTCTAGTCTTGGTGCATGTTGGGGGGAGGGTGTCAAAGACAAATCTCTCAGGAAGTAATATCTGAGCCAAGACCTGCAGAAAGGAGTGATCAAGGAAGCTCAGGGGTGCCTGGGACACTGGTGACAAAGGAGAACAGCTCACAATATGGCTGAAGAGTTAGGCATGAACTAGAGAGCAGGCAGGGCTTCGTGCGACCTTAAGGGATTGTGGTCTTTGGCCCCAAAGTAGTGAGAACTCTTTGAAGGGTTTTGAGCAGTTTTTACTCAGAATACTTCTGACACCAAATACACGGTGGCTTTTCCCACCTCACTTCCCCAACTCTCTGACACTAACTGGGTGTGTAAGAATTCAGTTCAATTCTGACACTATCTACCTGGAGATAGCCCCAGACCCCACAAGTTAAAGGTCTCAGTCTCACAAGACTGCTGCCAACCTCAGACACCAATTTCAAGTCCAGGGCACCCTTACTTCTGACTCACCAGCTATAAATTTGGGGTTGCTACAACCCCCCCCCTCAGGTTTGATAATTTGCTAGAATGACTCACACAGCTCAGAAAAATGCTTTACTTATTATTACTGGTTTATTATGAAAGACAGAACTCAGGAACAGCCCAATAAAAGATGCACAAGGCAAGGTATGGTGGAGGAGGACAAGGATTTTCCATGTCCTCTCTGGGTGGGCAGGCCACTCTCCAAGCACCTCAATGTGTTTACCAACCTGGAAGCTCTCCAAAGCTTATCATTTATGGAGGTTTCATATGCGCCATTTTTTAGGCACAATTGATTAAATCATTGGCCATTAGTGATTGAACTCAAATCTCAGGTCCCTCTCCCCTCTCTAGAGGTCAAGAGGTGGAGCTGAAAGTTCTAATCCTCTAATCAAATATTTTGGTCTTTCTGGTGAACAGTCCCCACCCTGAAGCTATCTAGGAGCCTCCCTCCCCCTCCGTTCCTCCCCGCCACCATCAGTCATCTCAATAAAATCCAAAAGACATTTTTATCACTCCAGAGATTCCAAAGATTTTAGGAGCTGTGTGCCACAAAGCAGGGACAAAGTCTAAATATTCATTTTTTTATGATATCACAGATTTTAAGTGGCAGGATATGCTCAGGTTTCTATATTTTAAATTATGACTCTGCAGAGTGGCAAATGGACTGAGGGGAGATAAACCAAAGTGAGTGTTGACAGTAGCTTGATCTAGGAGATGCAGAAAGAGATGGAGAGAACAGCATATACTTGAGGAATATGAAGATACAATAGCAGGAGTGGGAGGTAACTTGGATGTCAGGCAGAAGAGTTATGTCAGGGACAGCTCTTTGGGGTCTGTCTGTGCAACTGGAAAGAGTGATACTAGTCGCACAGCTCTTTGGGGTCTGTCTGTGCAACTGGAAAGAGTGATACTAGTCGCGAGGTAAGAATCGGAGGAGGACTAGGTTTAGAATGAAAGTGTGTGAATTCAGTTTTTATTTTTTAATTTTTTTTTTAAGCTGAGCCATCCTACCACCTGTTGGCAGCTCAGCGGCTGCTCAGCTCGGGCTGGGAATCGAACTGCTGTTGCTCAGAGCTCAAACTCTTGAGCCAGCTCTTAACCAACTGAGCCACTCGGCCCACCCTGAATTCAGTTTTTAAAAGCATGTTATATTTAAGGTGGTATTGAGACATACAAGTGGAAACGTCAAACAAACAGTTGGAGACACTTATTTGAGACAGTGATGAGCTTCCTGATATCTCTGGCTAGAGATATTCACAAGATCACACAGGGACAATATAGAATGAGCAAAGCTGAAGGCTGAAGCATGGGCTGACTATCTAGTTCATGAATTTGACTAAATTCTTTTCTTCCAGTCTTCCCATTTGGTCCCCACTAGGTACTGAATAAACGTTTGAAGAGTTGACTAATATTTTCTAATATTTTCAATGAGTATTTGGACCTCATATGGGCTGGTTATAAGAGCAAGTAAAATATCAGTTGGTATACCTACATCCCTCATTCCCACTCAATTACACATTTTTTTAGGACATGAAAAAGAGAAAATGCTAGGAATCATTCCTTTGGTGTCTGGTTGTCGCAGAGGGGAACAGAGCACGGACCATTATCCTATCACCAAATCTCAGTGCCATTTTTCTCTGGAATAACTTTTCCTTGTCCTCTTCTTCCTATAGGACAAAATTCCATCTTTGGATCTTCCTGTACTCAGGACATACGTCCACCGTAGAACCACCCATCATTCTGTTACAGCATTGAGCATTTTTTGTTTTGTTTTATTTATGGGTCTGTGCCATTACAAGACTGTGTGCCTTTTAAAGGTAGATATGTTGTCTTAATGCATCTTTGTATTACATTAGGGTTCACTCTTGGTTTGTACATTCTGTGGATTTGAACGAATATATAATGATATCCGCCATTATAGTATCATAGCGAATAGTTTCACTGCCCTAAAATCATCTATGCTATGGCTATTCACACTTTCTTCCCACTTCTAACCCCTGAGAAATACACACATTTTTACTGTCACCATAATTTTGCATTTTCTAGAATGTCACAAAATTGGAATCAAACTATGTAAAATCTTTCCAAATTTAATTCTTTCCCTTAGCAGTATGCATTTAAAATTTCTGCATGTCTTCTCATGGCTTAAAAGCTCATTTATTTTTAGTGCCAGATAATATTCCTGTCTGGATGTACCACAGTTTATTTATCCATTCACCTACTGAAGGACATCTTGGTTGCTTCCAAGTTTTGACAATATGAATAAAGTTGCTATAAACATTCATGTGCAGTTTTTTGTGTGGACATAAAATTTTAATTTATTTGGGTAAATGCCAAGGAGCATAATTGTTGGATTGTATGGTAAGAGTATGTTTAGTTTTGTAAGAAACTGCCAAAATATCTTCCACAGTGGCTGTACCGTTTTGCATCCCCACAAGCAATGAATGAGAGTTCCTGTTGTCCCACATCCTTACCAGCACTACTATACACTTATTAGAATGGCCAGGGCCGGCCAAGTGGCGCATTGGTTAAGAGCTGGCTTGGGACGCCAGAGGGCCCCAGTTCAGATCCCACATATGAGGGCCAGTGACACTGTCCTCTACAGCTAAGATGCTGAACAACAGCTCAACCTGGAGCTGGGTTGCCCTGAGTCGCCGGCGACAGGGTAGGCTGCAGCCTCTGCTGCAGTGGATTGCAATGGTCTACCGTGTGTAGCCAGCAGCCAGCGTGAGCAGCCAGCAGCCACCGTGAGCGGCCGTCCAGAAGCCGGTGACTGATCTGCCTCGCCCGGGAAGAGAGCAATGATGGTGCCAACTTGGGTTAGTGAAGCAACATCCTCCACAACTAGACTGAAGAACAAAATGACAGCAACTTGTCTGTTCCCATCCCCCAATTCCCCAATAAAAATCTTAAAAAAAAAAAAAAGAATGGCCAAAATACCTTAAATTTAAAAAAAAATTTGGGGGCCAGCCGAGTGGCTCAGTTGGTTAAGAGCTCACTCAAGAGTGAGATCTCTGAGCAACAGTGCCGCTGATTTGATTCCTGGCCTAAGCTGAGCTGCCGCTGAGCTGCCAACAGGTAGCAGGATGGCTCAGCTAAAAATAAACAAATAAAAAATAAAAAAAGAATTTTCTACCTAAGTAGATGGATTATTTACTGATAAATTGATGCAAAGTAGCTCAGAATTACTTAAGGGTTTCCCTTGGAGGAAAACCCCAAATTCAACTTTTAAAACTGTGAAAAATTAGATTCAGATATAAAATGTCGATTTTATTTATTTGTCTCCAATTAGTATAAAAACAAGTATTCACTATATTCTTACAACAAGCATAACATAGGCAGATGAATAAGGACAAGAAAGAACTAGTTATGAGTGTACATGCAGGTTGATTAGTACAAAAGAAAAACCTAAATGAGGGAAGTTAATTAAAAATTTAAAGGAATATTTTGGGAATCTACTAATCTTTGCTGACTGATATGAATGCTAATGTGTTGCACTGTATCAATTGGGAAGAAGCAGGACATTAGGTCATTAATGTTTGCCTATTTTTAAGATGAACCTACCTCATAACTTATGTCTACAATGCTGTCCTTATTCACTTGAAATGCCCTTTAATATCCTACTAAAAAACCTCCTATTCAATTACTTAAGAACACTTTGACTTCATAAATTGTGAGCTGTTTGGACAGATTGATTCAATTAAGAGTATACAAAAAACCCCATATAACTATTGTCATAAAATTCTTTAAAATTATGCAAAAGCCACATGATCTTCCTGAGGTAGGCCTGAAACACAAACAGAGCTGTTTTCTTTCTACTGTGTGTTATTAAGTTTAATTGCTTCATTCTCCTGATTGCTTTCGAAAGAGAAGAAATCAATCAAGCTTTCACCAAAAGTGGATGCCATTGCATTATGTATGAGGTTGGCAAGGGAAGAGAGACCTGTGACCTAAAAGGAAATCAGGATCTAAAGCACTTACAAATGTGAGTCTCTTCCACGTCCAAGTCTTCTTTGTCAAATGGCATGTTACTTTTGAACACGAACCTCAACATTATATACATTTAATATACTTACTATAAATTTCTCAAGTTTATTTTTAAAGATCGAATGATACATAAAGATACTGATACATCAAAACAATATATGGACACACTTTGCCTAGGAGCGTTGAAAAGGCTCTGTCTACACTGCCTTCTTTAAAGCCCTTGGGGAGTTACAGCATTCATTTTTGAGATGGCAAAGCAGGATTACGGGTGTTGATGATGGAAGAAAATTTGCCTCTGTTTGAATCTCCTGGCCCCCTGGGGCAAGCCCTTGGCCTCATTGGCACCAGAGTCCAAAAAGCTGAGTAAATTGGCAAAGATTCTTCATTTAAATGCCATTATTTCGCATACGTTATATACTAGGAGTAAAAAAAAAAAAAAATCCTTCTGTTTCTCCCTTAATTTCCAAACCTGTCTCCACCTTAATGAATCTGTTTCCTCATTATAACAGCAGATCACCATTGGGAACCAGCAAACATTCACAGAGATTGATTGATTGATGGAATTGAGAAATACATTCACAGGGTTTTAAAGCCATGTTATAACCCATACTATTCTCCAGCATAGTTCCAGGGCAATTTCTCATTGAAAGCTTTCCCATCCAGTGAGACTGGGCTTCATTAATGAGTAATTTGTTTGTCATGTTTGTAGGCAAAATTTAGCAGGCAGCAGAAACAGCTAGCAAAAGCAGAATATTTTAGGTAGGGTGTAATCTATAGAGAGAAAATAAGAATTTGGTAGAAAAAGCATCTTTCATTGGCCTCCTCTCTAGAGAAATCACATTGTTTTCTCATCTGACAGAGATTTGACTCTCTAATCATTATAATAGTTCCAGTGAACTTATCCACCATTACCAAACAACTCAAAAGCTATGTTTCTGTAGAAAGAGGCACTCTTAAGGTTCTAGTTTCCTTTTTATTAAGTATAATTTTAGTCTACTAAATGGTTGAACTTGGGGCCAGACATACTGAGCACACATCACCTCTTTTACAGCCCTCAGTAGGATGGGAAGTCAGAAACGGGAACTAACATTTTTTTGAGAGCCTCCTTAGGGCGAGGCACAGGACTGGGTAATTTTCCAACTTTCTTTATAATCAGATGAGGAAACTCTGGAAGAAGTGTGTCTGAGGATAGGCAGATGGTTAGGTAAAATGTCAGCAGGGACCACAGTTTGTTCTTGCCACTGTGACCTTTGCTGAAGAACTAGTCCCTGATAGGAAGGGAGGAAGGCAGGCATGATTGTAGTACACCTAGAGCGGATAGTACAGAAAAGTGATCAAGTTGTGGGTGTCCCTATGCTCGGGCAGTGCTAATAAAGTGTCCTTTTGTGCTGTAACTGTGCCTTATACAGCCTACACAGCACGTAGCACAGTGCTGGGTCCTCAAAGGAGGTTTTTGGGATTAATTCACATTAGCATCATTTAAGACATATGTTTCATGTCAGTGTCACCATCTCTGTAAACAGATTTTGGTCATCATCTGAGTCCATTCTTTTTGGACAGATAAATACTGTGGCTGGAATATAATGACATGAGCAAGTGCTGGGATGTGAGTTCCCACTGCAATTCCAGTGAAAAATCTATTCATATTATTAATATCATATTAATAGCTCAGAATTTGGTTAATCTCTTAATTAAAAGGCACTAGGCAATAAAGACAAGCTGACCCAAATAAGGTTAGCTGTCAGGTGCTGAAATATCTGTCTCCATGTGTTGTAGAATTTCTCCAGAGTGTCCTCGGATTAATTTCAGGACCCTGAAAGCCTAGCATGAAAGGATCAAAAGCCTACAGTACTACTCAGGCGGTAAGAGGAAATGGAAGAATATATTGAGTGTGAGAAACGAACAGCGCTGCCAGAGAATAGGAGAGTAGCAAACAGGCATCCAGCCTCTGGGGCAAAAGGTCTTACTTGTTTTCTGAAGTTAATAAAATCATCTCAACTTGGAAACATGCCTTTTCTCTTGCTGCCCTTTTTAGAAGAGATGTAGGGGAAGAAAGTGCTCTCTTTTGCACAATTTTATAGTGGCTTCAATGGGTCATTAATTGACTAAGCTCCTCACAAAAAAACTTAATCAAGTTTGAGGTATGTATTAGCATTCTATTACTAGTGTTAGTAATCTAGTGGCTTAAAATGACATGCATTTATTAGCTCACAGTTTTGTAGGTGAGACGTCCTGGTGGGCTCGCCTGGGTTCTCTGCTTCAGGTCTCACAAGGCCAAAATCAAGGTATCAGCTCTGCTGGGCTCTTGGTTGCAGGCTCGGAGGAAGAATCTCTTTCAAGCTCATTCAGGTGGTTGGCAGAATTCAGGTCCTCACCGCTGTGGGACTAAGGGCCCCCTTTCCTTGCCGGGTGTCAACCAGGGGCTGCTCTCTGCTCCCAGAGGCCACGTGCATTCCTCCTTATGTGGCTCTGTCCATCTTGAAACCAGCAACAGTGTGGCACTGAGTCCTTTAAATCTTAGCTCTCTGACCTCTCCTGCTACTCAGCAGAGAAATTTCTGTGACTCTAAAGGGTTCATTAGGAAGATTAGGCCCATCTGGATAATCTCTGTTTTCCATGCAATGTAACCTAATCGCAGGAGTGTGGGCTTATCATAGTCACAGCTTCCACCCACTCTCAAAGGGGAGGGGAGAACACAAGAGCAAGGTCCACTGGGGGCCATTCTTAGAATTCTACCAACCCTAAATCTCAAAGTCTGTTTTCAATCCCTGAAGGTACAGAGGCCAGCAGGCACACCTTGAAGGGCATCAGTTCGGTACTTCTCTTTCAACCTTCTTGTGAGGATTGGAAAAGGCAACACTGCTTATCTTGATGGCTCTGGGCAAACTACCTGGGGGTGAAGAGCTTGATGGGTCTCAGCTTCCCACTGGAATGTGTTGTTCCCTTACAGCCAGGGCCAGGCTTGTAGAGTTAATGCATTTTCTGTTAGTGTCTTTCCCTGTCCGTGTGATCCCACATTCCTGTAGCCTTGAGGGATATAGAGATAATCAAATTTGATTATCAAAAACAGTGAGCACTATTACCTACTTATTCAGCAATGCTTTACTATGTGCAAGGCACTCTGCAAGGCACTCTGCTAGGCGTGGGGGTACAACGATGGCATTTGCTGAGTTACTAAGTGCTATGATGGGGGAGGAGCTACAGCTGTGAGGGACACGGAAGGTGTGTTTCATCCCAAGAGGGATGGTTCAGTCAAGGAAGTCTTCTAGAAGTCGAGGTCTAAGCTGACTCAGGGCAAATAGGAGATTCTCAGACAAAGGAAAAGAGTGTGTGTGAGGGAGGGCTTGCATGCCTGCAGGGAGTGTCCCAGGTAGAGCTAACAGAACAACTATCTTTGTGGTCAGTTTGGATCTCCACACTGCCTTAAGCATGATTCAGCAGTAAGATCTGAGGTGATAGATAGTCAGAGGATTGCTGTAATTAAGTACACAGACTGTTAAGCCCTCTGTCTTTTTTTTTTTTTGAATTATGATAAAATACATGTCACATGAAATTTACCATTTTAAAGTGTGCAATTCAGTGTCAATAAGTACATTCATAACTACCTAGTGTGCATAAATCACCACTATCTAGTTACAAAACTTTTTCATCCCCCCAAATGGAAATCCCATACTTAGTCATTTCTCATTTCCTTCATTTCCCAGCAATTGCTAATCTGCTTTCTTTCGCTATGAATTTGACTACTGTAAATATTTTATATCAGTGGAATCATAAAATATTAGGCCTTTTATCTCTGGCTTCTTTCACTTGGTATAAAGTTTTAAGGTTCATCCATGTTGTAGCATGTATCAGTGCTTCATTCCTTTTTTTTTTTTTTCAAGATTTTTTTATTGGGGAATTGTGGGGATGGGAATAGCACTGGGGAATTGGGGGAAAGGGAACAGACAAATTGCTGTCGTTTTGTTCTTCAGTCTAGTTGTGGAGGACATTGCTTCACTGACCCAAGTTGGCACCATCATTGCGCTCTTCCTGGGCAAGGCAGATCAGTCGCCGGCTTCTGGATGGCTGCTCATTACTGCTGCTGGCCGCTCACGCTGGCTGCTGGCTGCTCACGCTGGCTGCTGGCTACACACGGTAGCCCATGGCAACCTACTGCAGCAGACAGAGGCTGCAGCCTACGCAGTCGCCAGCGACTCACCGCAACCCAGCTCCAGGTTGAGCTGTTGTTCAGCATCTTAGCTGTGGAGGGC
>NW_017731710.1:1145555-1162890 GCF_001890085.2 Hipposideros armiger
TCCCAAGCCAGCTCTTAACCATCGCGCCACTCGGCCGGCCTGAGTACTTCATTCCTTTTAATGGCTGAGTAATATTCCACTGAAAGACTGGACCATAGTTTGTTCATCCACTGATGGACATTTGATTGTTTCCATCTTTTAGCTTTGTGAATAGTGCTGCTATGAACACTTGTGTACAAGTTTTTGTTTGGATGCCTGTTCTCAATTCTTTTAGGCATATACCTACTAGTAGAATTATTGGGCCATGTTTAACTTGTGGAGGAACCATCAAATTGTTTTCTATAGTGGCTGCACCATTTTACATTCCCACCAACAATGTGTGTGGATTCCAATTTCTCCATATTTTGCCAACCCTGTCTGCTTTTGAATCCTGGCTTTACCATTCACCAGTTGTAAAACCTTGGCAAGTCCTTAGCTTCTCTGTATCTCAGTTTTTTCATATATAAAATGATGAAATAACAGTGTTTCCTTTCCCAAGTTGTTGTGAGGATTAAATTTAGTTGATATGTATAGGGTAGTGTTTGGCATGAGTTGATGGACCATATGAAGTAGCCGATTCACTATTATTGTTGTATAGAAAGGTAATTTTATATGACCGAACCTAATAGCAAGCAGTTTATAACAACTTGTTTTATTTAGGAAAGGGCCAGCTAAACATAGTTTATTTTTCATCTGAGAGAATTAGGACCATCATTAAGGGGTTACAAATAAGGCAGTGATGGGCTGGCCGTGTGGCATGTTGGTTAAGAGTTGGCTTGGGACGCCAGCTCTGAGCAGCAAGACTGTGGTTTGGATCCCATATGAGGGCCAGTGACGCTGCGCCTTCTTCAGCTAAGATGCTGAACAACAGCTCAACCTGGAGCTGGGCTGCCATGAGTCGCTGGCGACGGAGTAGGCTGCAGCCTCTGCTACAGTGGGTTGCCATAAGCTACCGTGTGTAGCCAGCAGCCAGCATGAGCGGCCAGCAGCCTCCGTGAGTGGCCTTCCAGAAGCCGGTGACTAATCTGCCTCACTCAGGAAGAGCGCAATGTAGTGCCAACTTGGGCCAGTGAAACGTCCTCCACAACTAGACTGAAGAACAGAACGACAGCAACTTGTCTGTTCCCCTTCCCTGATTCCCCAACGCTGTTCCCCTCCCCCAATAAAAAAAAATAGGGCAGTGTTGTGATGACATAGAAAATAGAAAATAAGAGGTAAGTCTGCATTAACTTGGGGGCTGGTGTAGTAATTAAGGTGGGAAAAATAGTGGCAGTGAAGATGAAACTAAGTAGATATAATCAAGAGAGTTTTAGAAGATAAAATGGACAGGAAAAGCATATTAATCAGATGTGAGCATATGCTGATTCTGTTGATTTTTAGCTCTTAAATATAAATATTACACAAACATAGTCAGTTTTCTCGATCTTATCACTTCACCAGTCCAAGTTATCATCTCTCAAGTAGACTGCTATCGTGACCTCCTAATAGCCTTTCCATATGAATTATTTTTATTCCATATTTATTCTCAGTTTTCCAATCTATTCTCCATATTGTGATGTGGTATTGATAAAGTATTTCAGATATACAAAAGGATTAGGGGATAATGTATATTCATGTCTCCAACTCATATATTGAAAAATAAAAATACATGTGGTTGTGTCCCTCTTATAACTCTTTCCAATCATATTATCCTCCATTTGTGTATTTTCTTGAATATTTTAATGCTTCATATAGATGAGATCACATTGTATACTGGGGGTGCCAAAAAATGTATAGACATGACTTGTATTCATCTTTAATTATCGGTGTATATTGAGTATTACAATTTTAATACAGATTTTTCCTTTCTTAAAATGCATATACACTTTTTTGTCTGTATAACCTTCTGTCATTTGTTCCCCAACCCCATACCACTAAATCTCATATTAGTGTTAGGTTTTCATGCTGAAACATGTTGTCCTATCCATTTATTTTCAGTGCAGTGGAATCTTTTCATCGTAAGAGTATACAAAAATGACAGTTATCTATTCAAAAGGCAAATCTGATTATGTCGATCTCCTGCTTAAAATACCTCAGCAGTTTTCCACTGCTCTAAGGCTAAAAACTACAAACAGGCCTGGCTTGATTTCAGGTTCCTTCTACAGCCAAAGCCTCATCTTAAGCCCCTTGTTTCTACCCCTTTTTTCGTCGGAAAAGTCATGACACGTTTGCGACAGATGGCTCTAGTTCATTTTTGGAAGTACTGAAGTCATTCGCATCTATGTTATTGCTATGTCATTTGACAGCTGACAGTTCTAGCTTCATTCTAAAAAAAATTGAGCAATTTGGTTGCATTTTGGAGATTTTACAAGTTGAAGATGGAAGACCAAACTGTGCATTTTTGCCATATTTTACTGTGTTACTTCCATAAAGGGAAGAACACGCATCAAGCTTGTGAAAATTTGCATCAAGTTTACGGTGACAATGCTCTACAAGAATGTCAGTGCCAACGATGGCTCACGAAATTCCGTGCTGGTGATTTTTATCTCAATGACGCTCCTCGGTCAGGGAGGCTCACCGAGGTTGATGACAACAAAATAAAGGCATTGATGAAGTCAAACCCACGTTACATGACACAAGAGATTGCAGAAACATTGAACATCCATCATTCAAGCGTTTACGACCACCTGAAGAAGCTGGGTTAGGGAAGCAAGCTCGATATTTGGGTTCCACATGAATTCAAAGAAGTTCACTTGACTGTGCATATAAACATCTGAAATATGCCCATTAAAAGTGAGGAAAATGATCCTTTTTTGAAACAACTGATAACTGGTGATGAGAAGTGGATTGTTTACAACAATGTGGTGCGCAAACGGTCTTGGTCCCGACGTGATGATTTGCCTCAAACGACATCGAAAGAAGACATTCATCACAGGAAAGTTATGTTCTCAGTGTGGTGGGATTTTACAGGTGTCGTGTTTTTCAAGCTCCTACCAAGGAAACAAACAATCAATTCGAATGTGTACTGTCAGCAATTGGACAGTTTAAATGAATCCATCATGCAGAAACGTCCAGAGCTTGTTAACTGTAAAGGAGTTGTGTTCTGTGGCAACAACATGAGACCACACACAAGTTTGCTCACCCATCAAAAATTACTGGAGCTTGGATGGGATGTGTTGCCACACCCACCATACTCGCCTGACCTTGCGCCGTCAGACTTCCACTTGTTTCACGGTCTTCAAAACTCCTTGTGTGGTATAACAATCAATTCAGATGAGGCTGTAAGTCAGCACCTTGATCAGTTTTTCGCAAATAAAGATAGGTCCTTCTATGAACGAGGAATTATGAAGCTCACTCAAGGATGGCAAAAGGTTATCGAATAAAACGGGCAATATATCATTGATTGATCTTTGTTCTTTATAAAAATGACGTTTGAAAAACATAGACAAAATATGTCATGACTTTTCCGACAACCCAATATTAATGAACTCCTACTCATTCTTCAGATCTCAGCTCAAATTTACTTCCTTGAGAAAGTCTTCCTTGCCATCACTATGCCTGGTAGATCATATCTCTTTTATGCTTTCATAACACAGCAATCTTTCCTTTATAGCACTTACCAGAACAAATAATCACGTGATCGAATTAATGTTATTTCCTCCTTCCCTCAACTGGAAGTTAGCGGAGGCCATGTCTATTTTTGCTCATAATTTCACCTCCAAGAGCCATGCAGACTGCCTGGAACTTAACAGATGTTCAATATAACTTGCCTGAATAAATGAGAAGAGAAATAGGTACTAGAAGTCTCTCCCTGTCTTAGTAGGTACATTTTTCTAATTAATTCAATTAAATTTAAACTTAAATTTAAATACCGTTAAAAGAAAATTTCCCAGTTTACTGATCTAGTAGGCTTTTATTCAGTGATTCATGAATCAGGCAACATCTAATCTAGCAGAAAGGAAGGAACTACAAAGAGTGGTACAAGGTGAGAGATTTTTATGGACCAAAGCTAAAAGGAACCAGGAAGTTATACTTGTCACTTGTTGATTGGTTAAAGCAGGACGACTTTCTTTATATGGGGTGAAGGAGAACTCTAGCACTGGGTTAGGTAACGTTTGCTGAGAAGGCAAATGATGATTGGTTGACCTAGGCCTTCCTTTTCTGGGAAATCTGAGCATAAAAACTTCGTTAAATTTTGGTTTGCTGACTTGGGGCTTCTTAGCATGAGCGACTCCGTCCTGGGCCTACTTTAGATATTTTTACAATATATATTCCAGAATTTAATTTTGGGAGGGAACACATGCTCCCTCTGTAGACAACTAGAAAACTGGACAAAATACTGAAACCTGTTTTCAGACACTGGACAACAAGGAATGCAGGATTGTGACCCTTGAGAGAAGAAAAACAAATGAGGCAAGCAAGCCCTACTTTTTTTTTTTTTTCTGGAAGTGGTGCAGGGAGGGAGATCCCAAGCAGATATAGCACTCAATTAAAAAGAAGCGAAAAAGGAAAAAGGACTGAAGAACAGATGGGACAATAGAAAACAAATAGCAAGATGGCAGATTGAAACTCAACCATACTGATAATTACATTAAATGCTAATAGTCAAAACACACCAATTAAGAGACAGAGATTGTCAGGTTGAATAAAAAAGCAAGGCCCAACTAATGTGCTATCTATAAAAAATGCACTTTAAATATAAAGATTCACATAGGGTAAAAGTAAAAGGGTAAAAAATATACCAGGCAAACCCTAATCATAAAAAAAGCTGCAGTTGCTATATTAACACCCAAGTGGCTGTCAGGACAAGGAATTTCACCAGAGTTAAAGAATGACATTTCCCAATGACAAAAAATAGTCAATTCATTGAGAAGACAGCAATCCTAACATGCATGCACCTAAAAGCAAAATTTCAAAATTTACTAAGCAAAACCTGACAAAACCAAAAGGAGATAGATAAATCCATAATCACAATTTTAGTTGGAACTTTCAATACTGTTCTCTCAGTAACTGGTATTTGGGGTTCATGGTTTTCTCTTTATACTTAGTTAAGATCTGGAGGTCACTTGGGAGCAAGAGGTCTCATCAGATGGAAATGGTCTACATCTTGTGATAGAGGTTACATAGGTAAACACACATATTTGCCAAAACATATTACCTACCTTTACATTTAAAATAGGTATGTTTTATGTAAATAATAGCCTACTAATAGTTTATCTAAAAAATTAAATGGTTAAAAAAATGCAGCTTCCTTGGATACATTCAACTTAGTGAATCATAAATTTGGGATGGTGGGGCTCAGAAATTTACATAAACAACCCCCCCAAATGAATCTGTTGATCAGCTAGGTTTAAGAAATGCAGGTAGTTTAGGAAACAGAGATAAGTCAGGCACATTTTATTTTTTTATTATTATTTTATTAAAGATTTTTATTGGGGAATTGGGGGAAGGGGAACAGTCCTTTTGTTCTTCAGTCTAGTTGTGGAGGACGTTGCTTCACTGGCCCAAGTTGGCGCCATCATTGCGCTCTTCCCGGGCAAGGCAGATCAGTCGCCGGCTTCTGGACGGCCGCTCACTGCGGCTGCTGGCCGCTCACGCTGGCTGCTGGCTACACACGGTAGCCCATGGCAACCCACTGCAGCAGGGGCTGCAGCCTACGCTGTCGCAGGTGACTCTCGGCAGCCCAGCTCCAGGTTGAGCTGTTGTTCAGCATCTTAGCTGTAGAGGGCAGTGTCACTGGCCTTCATATGTGGGATCCGAACCGGGGCCCTCTGGCGTCCCAAGCCACCTCTTAACCAATGCGCCACTTGGCCGGCCCAGTCAGGCACATTTTAAAATTTGATTTTAAACACTAATATATTCTTTGGATTTCACCATATATGAAGCTGCTAAGTGAACTCTACCCTTGACTGCTCTTGACCTTCATTATTCTTTTAGCCTCAACCTGATCTACCCTCTGATCCTTGCTCTTTTCTGCTCCCAGTACTCATGCTTATATCCTTATCATTCCCAGATTTTCACCTTTACTTCATTTTTTTCTGGATTTCTTTTACTTTTGTAAAAGAAGATAAAGTGACCATAGTTCATATAGTCTTTCCACAAAGTGTATGTGCTGATTCTCCTATGGTTCATCCATAGGACTCTTATGAGAATCGATTACTGTCACTTTGAAAGCAATCACAGACCTCCTTTGAGTTTTCCAGAATGTTTTGTTCCAGTTCGCGTTACGGTAAAAGTCTAGTGCCGCTTCAAACCTGGGGATTTATGAACAAGATAGATTTGTGTTGTTATTATTATTATTATTATTTTATTTAAGTTGAAGTTTATTGGGGTGACAATTGTTAGCAAATTTACATAGGTTTCAGGTGTACAATTTTGCAATACATCATTTATGTATCACATTGTGTGTTTACCATCCAGAGTCAGCTCTCTTTCCATCACCATATCTTTGTGTGCTACTGTCATTTAAAATAGGACTAGTTTTATTTTTTATTATTTAACCCACTGCAGCAGGGGCTGCAGCCTACGCGGTCACCGGCGACTCACAGCCACCCAGCTCCAGGTTGAGCTGTTGTTCAGCATCTAAGCTATAGAGGGCAGTGTCACTGGCCCTCATGTGGGATCCGAACCGGGGCTCTCTGGCTTCCCAAGCCAGCTCTTAACCATCGCGCCACTCGGCTGGCCCAAAATAGGCCTAGTTTTGATTTAAAAAAAAAAGTACCTCTGCACATTGTTTATTACAATGTCTTAAGTTACTTATGAACCACCCCATCAGCAGCCAAAGAAAGGAAATCACTGGAAACTCCAAGGAGTCTGTGTTTTATGTTCCTGTTCCTGAGATTTCCTTGGATGACACATTTACAGTATCAAATTCTACCAGACCAATTCACAAACAACTTTTTACTCAGCATCCTCACCAATGGCGTCTTTTTGGCATGCTGATCAGTCTTCCTTCAGAATCAGGTTCTTCGTGATTTAGAGCCGAGCCTATTCCTGAAACAATTATCCCATGGCTTCCCCAGCTGATCTTTGGTCAGACAATTGAGGGTAGGCTGGAGTTTGTCCTCTTAGAAAGACAAGTGAAATGTAACAGACTGCAAATAACTATATTCTCCAAAATGACTTGTTTTTCTCCTTATACTTGGCTTTGAATCAATTTCAAAAGTTTTATGGCTAAGATATGAAGGTCACTGGGGAGGGAGCAGGAGGCCTCATCAAGCTGATTTTAACAGTTTATCTTCTGTTTCACATCTAATGAGAACTTAAAAATGAACACTTACTTAAAAGTTGTTTTCTCTTTTTTATTTTAAAACTAAGGCATGAATGCTTGAGAAAAAGATTCAGAGAATGTAGAGAAGACTTTAAAGATCCAGAATGAACATTATCACAGATATCAGGTTTTTTTTGTAAATGTAGAGTATACACATGCATTTTTGGGGAAATGGGATCCTGTGAAACATATTACTTGATAACCTACCCTTTACACTAAATATATGGTGAACAAGATTAACCGCACCACAGTAAGTGGCTGCATACAATGGATATTCTCTAACTTTTAATCAAATCCCTACAGGTGGACACGTTGGTGGTGGGCTATATTTTGCAACTTGACTCGCTGAACGGCCACTTCAACTCCCTTCTCTATTCTAAAGGCTGGAAAGAGAAACACTTGCTTTCCCAGCACCCTAACAGGTGACGTAGGCATGTCATTTGGTTCTGGTCAATGAGACAGAAGTGGTAGCTGCTGATAATGCCTCCTGGGCACCTGCCGGAGGTGCGGCAGCATGGCTGATGGTACAGCAGGAGGCAGAGCATCCCTCAGTCTCCAGCTAGCCCTCGCTTCCACTGTTGGGACTTCCTATGGTGTGAGATAAAACGACCCCTTATTTAAACTTGTTGACAAAACAAACTACAAAAGACTCATTACATCCTTAAGATAAATTTAAGATAAATTTTTTAAGGAGAATTGCCTGTCAAAGAGCATGAGTTCCTAATGCTTTTGAAAGGGTTTATCAGTTGACACTCCCACTAACCTCAGAGGAATATAATATGAATATACCCCTTTCTCTACACCTTGCTAACTCTGAACATTATCACTTTTTTATTAAAACAGCTTTATTGCGGTATAATTGATACACAAACAACTGCACATATTTAATATGCACAATTTGATGAGTTTGGACAGATGCAAACACCCATGTTACCATCAACCACAATCAAGATAATAACCATCCAACAATTCCCAGAGTGTCCTTTTGTCCCTTTGTGGGTTGTTTTTGGGGGTGTGTGTGTCCACATGTGGTAAGAACACTTAATGTGAGACCTACACTCTTTTTTCCAGCTTTACCGAGATATAACTGATGCAGTAACATTGTTTCTCTTCACAAATTTTGAATGCGATAATACCACATTGCTTTATCACTCTTTTTTGCACCATTCCCAAACTGATGGGTTAAAAAAAGGATATCTCATTGTTTTAATTTGTATACCACAGATGAGCATCTATTTGTATGTTTATTAAATGCTTGTATTACTTTGTAAATTTCAAGTTAGACCATTGACCTTACTGGAAGCAGTTGCTTCCCTCATCTTTGCTTGTGGGCAGTTCTGGGGATATGGCTAGGGGCCACTTTGTTTGAAATGCTAGCAGCTCCATTACTTCCCCGTAGGAATATGACCGGCAACAACTCCATGTCAGGCCCACTCTTTGGCAGTTTCCAGATGTCTTCACAACCTCTCGTACACTTGGAAAGGATCTAGGTGATATGTTATTTAAAAAAGCAGAGCTGGGGGATCGTTGAGCATCTGCTACTTAGGGCATTCATACCTTGAACAAGTTTTTGGGAAGCTTTAGTTGCTACTTCAAATAAAAAGGAGTACCGTATTTCCCCATGTATAAGACGCACCTTAATTTTGGGGCCCGAAATTTGAAAAAGAATGTATTAAAGTTATTGAACTCAACTTTTATTCATCATAAAATTCATACAACTCCTCATCACTGTCAAAACTCTCAACCATTAGCTTGTCCTCATCTGTGTCTGATGATTAATCACTGTCTTCATATATTGCCTCTCATGGCCTTCTTCTGCTGTGGCATTTTCATTAGGGTTTCTTCTTCCCGTAGCCAGTCTCGGGTTGTTTTCTCAGTTGGAGTAGGACCAAACTTGAGTTCAGCAGCACGATTTCCATTTACTTCTGCAAACTGGATCTCTTTTAACTTGAAGTCAGCACTGTACGAAAATCTTTTCTGAGCCATTTCTGGGCAGAACGTGGCAAAACGTAACCTACCGTAATATACCGGTAACAAGTGCGAAACAATGAACGCAAAGACAACAAGCGTGAAAAAGCAGGAAATGCAAGTAAAAAAATCTACAACCACTGTAGAAGACACACCGTTTTTAGACCCCAAATTTTTCAAAAAGGGGTGCATCTTATACATGGGGAAATACAGTAAATCTTTCATTTTCTTCTGTTGGGTAGAACCAGACAGCCAACAGGCAGAGAAAAGCAATTTCTTATAATACAAATGTCTCTTTATAAATCACATAGTTTAAATAATAAAATTTGAATAGATTACAACATGGATTTTTTCATGGGTGCTACTCCATTTTGACGTGGAAGAACATCTTTGTTTACCCATTTTTAACTGATGTTTTTGTAATCTCCCAGATGAATGAGAAATCAGGTAGTTTGAATTGGTCATGAAGGCTAGATTCAAAACCCAAATACACCTGGGGATCGAGGCAGGGCCAAAAACGTGTGTGGAAGCTGCCACAGAAAGAGCCTCAGCTTTTCCTGACCTTTGCATGTCTGGACGCTGCCTTTCTGAAGCATTTTTCATGAATGATTCACAGCCTGCAGGGCCCGAGAGGGACCTACGTGCCCTGGATGGCGCTCAGACACTGGGGCTTTCCACTGAAGGAGCAGACGCCATGACCTGCAAGGGGTAACAGCAAGCAGCATTTTCCTTGGGAAGATGGTTTGGTATCTTCTATTCGTCCCTCTGTATCTTGTATTTTTCAGCTGCGCCCTGTCACAGGAGGCTGACCTATATGGATTATTAGGGGTTGGTTCTCAAACTTTTGGGTCTCAGAATACTCACATGCTGAACAACTGTTAATTCTAAATAGCTTCTTTTGTGGGTTACGTCTATTGCTATTTACTGTCGTAGAAATTAAACCTGAGAAATGTTAAAATATTTACTCATTCACCTAAAATAACAGTAATAAACCCACCACGTGTTAAAATTAATAACATACTTTTTAATTAAAAACAACAACAACATTGCTTTCCATGTTTGTTAATCTCTTTACTTTCTGAATGAGCATTTCACATCTGCTTGTGCATTCAGTCTGTTGAAACATCACAGGGCCACTCCACTGTTCATTACAGAGAGAATGAAAGTGAAAAAGGCAAATAACATCTGTGTTGTTATGAAAATACTTTTGACTGCAAGGATCCCCTGAAAAGGCCTTGGAAACCCCCAAGCGTTGCTGGCCACACCCAATACAAACCCTGAGACCTCTGAATCCCTCTGGGTCCAGCCAATGGGAACCAGGACAAGAGACTGGAGTGATGACAGACGGCGCCATCAGAACATGGCTCAGCCCCTGTAGGGCTGCCTGTACTGGGCTGGCTTTGTCTCTTGAAAACAGAGGAAGGGCTTCTCTCAAGTATGGATTCCAGTTCCTTTTCTCCTCATCCCTCTGGACCTCAGGGTGACACATCTTTTGAGTTGTTACATTATCTTTCTTAGTTTTTCTACACTCTGTGCACACCTTTGTAAATAAAAACTCCTGAATTTACCTTCATTTCATACCATTACACATAAACAAAACAAAACTGCAACAAACACAGAGCCTTCTTCTAAGCCGGTGGCTCTCAAAGCATGGTCCCTGAAGCATCAGCATTAGTATTACCAGGGAACTCATTAGAATTCAAAATTTTTTACCATACTCCAGACCAGAGGTTGGCAAACTTTTGAGATGACGAGCCAATCCTGTCCCTTACAACAATTTAAAAATTATTCGAGAGCCATAAAACAAATGAAATTACCATTATGTGAATAATAGCCTTTAAAAATTTTATAAATGAAATTATGATAGTTTTATTTTCATTTTCAATTTTACTTCAGAGCCACATGTACGTACCCAAAGAGCTGCATGTGGCTCGCGAGCCAGTTTTCCGACCCCTGCTCCAGACTGACTGAATCAAAATTCCAGGATGGGGCCCAACAATCTGTGTTTCAACAAGCCTCTCAGGTGATTTCAATGCATTTTAAATTGTGATCCAGTTTGAAAACGAACACTGCGCAAACAAGGTAATTAATAATAGTGCCCTGGTAAATTTAGAAACTGTTGTTACATTAGCCCTTAGTTAGTAACAGCTAATGGGAATAAACATTTACATGGTGCCAGGCACTGTTCAAAACACTTGACATATTAACTCATTTACAGCAACCTTAGAGTGTAGTAATAACTATTAGTACACCAATTTTTGATATGCCAAAAAAAATTACACATAGAGAGGATAAGTACCTGGGCCTAAGGACACAGCTAGTTAAGTGGCAGAGCTAGGTTCCAACAAGAGCAATCTAGTGCCACTGTCCGCGCTCCCAACCACAACACAACACAATAAGGCCCCAGAGCAGTAACAAAGGTTGGAGGGAACTCAGGTCTCCCAA
The DNA here is from genome assembly GCF_001890085.2 of Hipposideros armiger. Lineage (NCBI taxonomy): Eukaryota > Metazoa > Chordata > Mammalia > Chiroptera > Hipposideridae > Hipposideros > Hipposideros armiger. The sequence continues at coordinate 1,157,197 of NW_017731710.1, forward strand.
CAATGGAGAGGTGGAGGGTCCCTTCCGCCATTCTGCCCAGCTAGGATAATTGTCTATACTGTTTCCTAGCACTGGGAGAACTGAGGATGAGCCCCTTCTAGGAAAGAGCTGGAATGGTTGAGTCCTCACTCAAGTAGACTAGATAGGCTTTTTTGAACCTGGTTAAGAGAGAATGCGAGGGATTTACCAGTAGCTTGTGAGGGACATAGTTTGGGGGTTCTGTCCTACACTTAAATGTGTTGTCCCAGGCTTGAATTACATGAAACAGTTCTGCTGTGCTCCCCTTATGCCTCTAACCCAGTTTTCACCTTATGTTTTAGGTTGACTTTTCATATGAATTCCTCTCTAAAGTTATGATTACCCCCAAGCTTCCTGAGATCAAGGCATCCCTTTCACATTAGCTCCTTTCTCCTTTGCACATGAAAAACCTACTTCTCTGCATCTTGCTTGTTAGACCTCAGGGTGGTGAAAAAGTGAATGACTACAATGACTGAGTAACAAGATTTCATAGAAATGGATAGAATCAGAAATAATTAAACTTAACATACAATTTGTTGTGATCAAGTATGGTGGAAGTAAAATGGAAATTTAACTCCAAAAAAGAAAATGGAATGATGTAAAATTTCAAAGTTTGTTTGCATCTTTTAAAAAATGGATGACGGAAGTATCAAAGCAATCTTTAGATTCTGTTGGGTAAGTTAAAAAACTGTTGTAACAGTTTTATTTTAAAAAGTCAATATTTACAGTATGCTAAAAATTGCATCCTTTTCAGCTATTTTAACTTATGAAAAATTGTAGATGTCAAACTGAAAATGTGCAAAGGGGTACATAATGTTTAAAAATAGTTTGTGGATATGCAAGCAAAAACGTTTGCAGATCACTTGTTTGTGGTTATCTGTTTAATTTCTGACCACCATAGGAATTTGACTGTCAACTTTCTATAAAGTAGGGGCAGATGAGCTGTGGGGACTTCCATATGATACACAAGTAACCAACCCAACAGGGCATGCACTGAACTTTGGTGCTTGCTTCCACGTCTGAGAGATGGTCCCTGTGGTGATTCTGCCAGTCGGAGTAATCGTCCTCCTTACCATGAGCCTCCCTATTTCCTGGGTTCTCTGCACACCTCTCCTGAAAGACACAGGGAGTTGCGTAGGTGAGCCTTAGGTGAGAAAGTATTAATCTAGTTCAAAATTTTTAAGAACTAGTAGTCCCTTGCACTATATCCTGTAACAAGTCCCTGTGCCAACTTACTGTCTGTAAACATGATTTTCATCTGGCTTTCTGAAATGTTGACAAGAATTACAACTACTTTATACAGCTTTCTCCAAAATGTCCCAGTATGGGACACTTTCCCTTCTTGAAACAGTTAAAAAAAAAATGTGCTTAATTAAACCAAAACACACACCACACATACACCAAACATAAAGACAAAAAGCCCCACAAAACCCCCCAAGAACAGTAACTGTCCCTCCAACACACTGAGAAAAGATCTGTAAAAAATGATTTCATTGTAACTAAAGGGAGATAATCTGTTCCCTTTGAGAAGACTTTTGTGTGACATCTTTAGGTAAAGGTAATATGTGTAAACATATTTATACAGATACAGAGAGCTAAACACTCTCCTTTCATTTCTCTGTTCATTCTACTCCTACAATATAGACCACATCTATTTGTGTTTCTTTTTTGTGTATGTCTGTTTGGAGAAGACGAATTTTTATACATCTGCATATTGAATGAAATCTAAATCCTCTTTAATATAGCATGAAGAAAAGGAAGACTGACCAGTGCCAATTTAGTTTCAGCCATTTTATGTAGGAATCCAAAAGCATCAAATTTCCTTGCACTCTGGGAACAATATATAGCATGAACAAAAGGTTATAGAGGGAAGAAAATGTAATTGATTCTGAAGAGCGTGAACATCTGCAAAGAATGAATTGTAAGGGAAAATGATCTCCGAGGGTCCTACTTATGATGAAACAGTTTCTAGTTACTCGTGTCAGAGAAACGACCTCCTGCCCTACACTCGCCTCTCAAAGTCCAATCTCCTGGGCAGAGCAAGGCTGCAGAAGCTAGTTTCTACAACATGGAAACAAACAGAAACAGGCATAAAAGACTTCACAAAACTAAATTTGCCCAGTGGTGCTGAGCTTATATGGCCTTAGGGGAAAAGTCAGAAAAACTATATTCTGGTCCAAATTCTGTCGTTCAATGAAAGGTGACGGTGGCCAAACCAGTTTATCTCTCTGGGCCTCAAGTTCCTCAGCCTTTCCATGGGAGGGTGGGACTAGATCAGAGGTCAGCAAACTTTTGAGACCGAAGAGCCGCCAGGGGTCAGCAAACTGCGGCTTGTGAGCCGCAGGCTCTGAAGTTGAAAAAAAAATAAAACTATCATAGTTTCATTTGTAAAATTTTTAAAGAATATTACTCACATAATGGTGATTATGTAAAAATATATTTATGGCTCTCAAATAATTTTTAAATTGTTGTGAGGGACAGGATTGGCTCTTCCAGGGGTCAGCGAACTTTTGAGACGGAACGTACTCTACGAGCCGCATGTGGCTCGCGAGCTGCAGTTTGCCGACCCCTGGACCAGATGACAGAAAAGATTTTAGAAGTCTCTTGGGCCTCAGACTTTCCATTTTAGATAGGAAGAGCAAAAATTCTAACACAAGTGATTTAAGAACATCAACATTTATTTAACATGATAAAAAAGAAATGAGATATGAACATTTGCATTTAAACAATAGTAAGTAGCCTTTAATACATTACATGTGCTCATTGTATAATATATACACAATGAACATAATTACATTTGTACACAAACTAAGTACTGGGTTTGAAAACCTGCTTATTGCTGTACACATCTATTCCAATGAAGTATAAGCCCAGTATACTTCAAAATACCTACATTTTAAATTGTTTTTCAAGAAGTAAGCGGTAACATTTGTGTTTAAGCTGACAAGAGGGTGGCAGTAACTGCTGACATTGCAATCTGACGGAAAAATAATTATAGCAGAAAACAGGACATACTTCACTTAGCAATAATAAAATGGCACATTTTAAATATATATATATATATATATATAAAATTTTTACAAATCAAGTATGAAACAAAGCACTGCAGTAGCCAAAATGGGAACAACAGCAACAACAACAACAAAAAAAAAAAAGAAAAAAAAAAGGAAAAGAAGTTTCATTGGAAATAACTAAATTGATGTACTAAAGAGCAAAAAGAAATATAATTCCACTGAGGCTTTCGAAACATCAAAATCTGGAGATGAGCAATTATGTAAGCTCTCGCTGTAGACTGCACAGGAAAAAGCACCTTTACTTATGTGCTCTGAAATCATAGCAGCAAGCTGGTGTCAGAAGAATAACCTTGAGATTACGGAGTGTACATATGGGCCATTAAAGCTGTTTTGGAATAAACATTTTCCAGAAGTGATAAAAGGATGCTCTGTGACCAAAAGCATCAGAACTATGAATTTCATAGATTTAAAATATACTGTACAATATCTTCTCACATTGCCGGAGGTCATGTCCTTCGGTGTGAATGGTTTCACCGGAAGTCAGTCAGCAGAGCTGAAAAATAAAGAGGGAAATTTACTCTGACACCTGTGAGTTAATGAATGACCATTTCCTAAAGTAACCAAGGGTGATGTTCTGTAACAATAGAACTGACAAGCATAGCCATGAAAACCCTAAAATGTAATACAATTACAGGATATTTTCTCTTCATTTCCATAAGCTTAATTCACAAAGCAAAGAAACATAATTCAATTAAATATCAATTCAGAATGTAAAGAAATGTACCCACATTTGTGGCTGTATCCAAAAGATCAACAAAATGAGCAAAGATTTGCGTAACTTCACTAAAACATGTAATAATATATTGAGCTGCCTACACAGCAGTGTCATTTGTAAAACTTTCCTAAGTTCTGCCAAAGCTACTCGTACAGAAAGATGACATATGCACAACAGAAAGATGTAAAATAATACAAGTTTGAGTGTCGCTAGTTGTTTGTGGTGGCTGCGTGCCATAAGACTGGAAAATATCTGGTAATAACTGTACCTCATTCCAGTATGTAATGCCACTAGCTCTTGGAGTAAAAGTAAAACAGAACAAAATCCAATAATAACAACTTAAAGAACCTGGAAATGTACTTGAGTTTTCACTGTGAACATTTTTTATTATCAGAATAGTCTATGTACAATGAATTGCAACCTGTTTATTGAACCAAAAGGTAGGGAGAGTAGCTTTTAATGTACATTTTCCCACTAAGACAGACAGATGCCATTGATCAACTCTTTGCACGGGAGGAATCAAATGAGCATAATGTTTATGTCTGGTGTTATTCTGTTACTAGTGGCAATTGTCACTTCTGAACATATTAAGTTAAAAGTCTAAATACATGAGTGACAGAGGTACTACATAGGTAAGACTGTAACAAATAGGTTGTTTGTAACTCCAGAGAGGATGTCAGTCCTGCATAGATACCAACTGACAGCAAACAAAGGCTTCTTCTAGGCTCCAAGTAGACATAATCTCAAATAAAAGTTACAAATGTGACAAGACAGTGAAACATAAATCCTTCTGGCTGAAAGGAAGGGCACGGATTATAGCTGCTATAAAAAGGTGTGAATGGAAGTGGATTATAGAACATAAGCAATACTGGATAAACGTAGTCAAGTCAGTACTTGTACTCATTTATTCTGAGAATCTAAAAATCAAAGAATGTGTTAGTAACAATGCTCATAATGTCTCCAGGTGTTTTCGCTGCTTATAATTGTGTAACAGAAATTGGGGGTAATCTTAAGGGACAAAACATTACTAGATCTGGCAGATACTGTGAGGAAAAAATGCAGAAAAAGGCTTAAAATGCACAAGTCTGTACCTCACAGCTTTTCTGAAAACTTAACAAAAGTGTATATCTATATATACAAAAGCACAGGTAGAATTTAGCAATTGTTTAAAAGTAAAACCTTAAGAAATTATTCTCAGTACTGAAACCGTGGTCTAAGGAACATTATTCAACAAAGGTTTTCTTCTTGTCCCTGTCCCCATGGCGTGGTTTTTTTTAGTAGCTATCTCCCTGACTTAAAAAAAAAATTATTTAGAAATATTTTCTGATAGATATTAAAGATTTTAATATTCCATCTAGCTGGCTATACCATACACATTTCTTTGTCCTTTAAAACAATTAAACTCCCAATGTGGTAGATATGTCACACTAACTCTAAAAAGCATTACTCAATCAACATGTAATGACTTAAACAGAATTCTCAGATCTAACTATGGAAAGAAACATTAAGTTGGGAGCACAGCTGCAAAACACCGTGAGGCTTGTCTTGGCATAGGCCGTACGCTCCAAGTTTTGCTGTTTTTACAGATGATGAAATAAGAGACAGAGAAATGCTGTCACATAGCAAATCACTGGAAGCGTGAGTTACTGCCCATGGTTTAAAACACATGGCCTACTTGCACTGCCAACTATCCCTAACCCACAGTCCAGAATTAATCTCAGTCTTTATTCACTAAACCAACAAATGAATAAAATTCCAGTCAGAAACGGTAAGGATAAAGCAAAGGGAAACAACGTACTTTTCCGGAGACTACACACACATGAAATGCGATCCTTCTGTGAGCTGCGGCTGAGTGGATGGAACCGGTGATGCTGAGCACTCGGGAGA
>NW_017731710.1:1166471-1168558 GCF_001890085.2 Hipposideros armiger
TCATTTTTACGGTTTAGTGAAGGGTTTAAAAATATTAGTCACAAACAACCAATTCTTACTTTTCACTTATTACTAAAGATGTAACATATTGGTGTAAGATTCAAAACAAATACTTTAATAATTAGTCATAAGCAAATTTTAGCTAATTTTATATAATAGAACTTTTAAAGATCAAACCTATTCTAGGAACTACAGAAGAGAATCCATAGGTTTCTTTGCATCTTCTGGTGTCGAATTGGTGGGACTTCTGAGACACTGGAGGAGTTGGAATTTTTCAGAGAACCCAGTACATAGGTTAGTATTTCTGTGACCAAGCATTGTGTCAGGCTAATGGCTAACATCCTTTTCTTTCCACTGCAATCTGAAAAATGTCTGCAGGGCAGGAGCCGTAGCTCTAGAATTATTTTCTATTGTACAGAATAAATATCTTAAAGTGCTCAAGCAAAAACTAAAAGGAAAAGGAAAAATGAAAAGCCTTAACAGGCACAAATGATGATTCTCGTATTTTCCATAAAAAACCCTTAAAAATAACTGATTTATATTTATTCCTCTATATTATGTAACTTGTCTATTACATTGTAAGTATTTTCTTTTGGCATTGATATTACTTATAAAGGTCTTTCTTGTACCAATATTATATAACTATCATTTCCTATACTTTACCTCCAATATTTGGTTACATAAAAGCCTTTACTTCAAGTACTCAAGATAGTTATTAAGAAGATAGTCATAGAATAATATAAATCCATTAATATCTTTCTGCTTGACCTTAGCATGCATTTTTTTAGTCCCTTTTCTGTTGATGTATTTTAATGTTAAAATTTCCAAAGAAAGCACCCTTCTAATCTGCAAAAGTTGTCTAATTCTATGAACAGTAGTTTTATAGAACCATGACCGTTAATGTGAATACTGATAACATAGTTATTCATTATTTTTATTCATACTAATTATTTTTATAGGTCTTAATAATTTTGTACTAATTTAAAATGTTTTTTATNTTAGAAAAATATAAAACTCGAGCTAAACAGAAACCCACTGCAGCTGTCCCTACTGGGCTCTGCCCTGGCAAATCTCCCTTTGCCAGTTCCAAACAGAACTCTCTTTCTCTGCCTGACTTGCAATAAAGCTTTCTTGCTCTCCCACTTTGTAGTCTCATGAATTCTTTTCACGTTCTGCGAATGACCAAGGGTTAATTCTATGCCAAGACATTTATCAGACAACTTAGACTTCTGATCAATGTCTATCATTACGTAGGCAATGCTAAGGTGCTTACTTTGCTACAGCTCATGTGCCTTTGGCATTAAAGAAAGAAAAAAGGTACTTACTGAATACTTCTTAGGTACTAAGCACAGTGTTAATGCTATACCTGTATTTTCTTATTTAATCCTTAAAATACACTTGTGAGATAGATATTATTATTATCCCCATTTTCACAAGTGAGGAACCTGCAGCTTAAGAAGGTTATGTAACTTGCTCAAGATCTTGTAGCTCCTAAGGAGCGATGCTGGGGCTGGAATCCAAAACGTTTTGACTCTGAAGTTCACCATTTTTATGCAGTTACACAAATTTGTGAATGATTCTTTTGTTTGTTTGTATTCCCTAATTATTATTACCTGTATGAAACATCCTCAGGCATTTTTTCTTTGTTTTTCTCTTCATCCATCACTTCCTTAGAATTTACTCCATTTGGCTCAGGTTTGAAATGTGTTTCGTAAAGAACATTTTCCGCTTTTTTAAACTATAAAATAAGAAGGAAAAATTTTTTTTAAAGCATTTGTACCACATTTAATATTTATTAGTAAATCTAAAATAATCCCAATAAAAGTTTATTAAAAAAATCATACCCGGTCAAATATTTATTGAAATATAAATTTAGATGCAAACATATTAAACATATGAACACTGTTTAGTATTAGGATAAAAAGTTATTTGTCCAAAGGGATGAAGCTATAAGCTAGCTGTTTTGAGATATAAGATTCTTTAACAGGGTTAACAGTAATTTAGTCCACCCTTGATTGTTCATGTTTTAAGTTTTCAATTAATCAAATTATTCAAATCTGATCATTTCACTTAGATCTATGGCCTCT
>NW_017731710.1:1171346-1172545 GCF_001890085.2 Hipposideros armiger
TTTTTAGCATATACTTTGTAGCTATACTTTAATATCTTTCAAGAATAACCAAAAACCTTTTCAATTGTAGTACCTTTTATTCTTTTCTTTTAGCTTAAAATTATTCCATACCAAATAACGAGAGAATTTATAAAGATAAAAAGTAAAAGTTCTTTTGCAGATCAAACTTCTAAGACTATTTGGTGAAAGGGAGGTAATCTTCCTGAGAATCTTCCCAAGAAATACAAGATTACACTGGTTGACAGCCAGTTTGAATTAAATGGATCTCAGATGAAAGTGTGAAATACAGGATTTATTTCCCAATTCCAAGTTACATTACCTAGAGTAACCAGAGGATTGGCAAATTGCAAATCCACCACAGTTGAAAGGTCCTGCAGACTCAGGCTAGCTTGGGAATCCATTAATTTGGGTGATCACAGGACATGTCTACCCCTCATCAAGGAAATTCTTCGAAGTGTTAAGGAGTCTAATGCAGGACAGCTATTTGAGAACAGGTTCCACAAACTGTGGACTAAACTCCATGTCAATGCTGATCAAAGGAAACCTAGATTAGTTACTGAGTAGGTTGGTCTGTCCTCTGAGCTGCTAATTCCCTGAATACAGCTTTTAAAAAAGTAAGATTCCTAAGTTTTGCTTAAGAGTATGTAAAATTGTTTTTGATAAAACGCTGAAACTGGAAACATATATACAAAAGCAATAAATAGGTTTGAGGATCCTTCTAGAAATTAATTTCTAATTAAATACCGTTCTTGAATCCATCATCTTCTTAGTTTTCCTTAAGGTTACATATGAGGCTATTGTTGAAGATTCGGGCGTTGGTGATTTTGTTCTTGGAGGAACTACGCCAACAGGAAAGTGGGAACCTGAAAATTAAAACATCAGTTGAAGACACATAGAACACCTCTCACACAACATTGCTTCTTTCGACATACTCAGTTTTTGAGGCTTTTAAACACCGAAGGCAAATTTATTATTTGGAAAGAGCCGGAAAAAATGTAGTAGCCTTCCATTAGTTATTCTACCTAATAAGCCAGCCAATGATACTACCAGACAAATTTAGGGTTAGATTTAGAGATCAAGTCTACAGGTGAACAGATATTAACAATTAATTATAAAATATAGTATACTTAATGGATCACATATCCTCACAACAACCCTGTAAAGAAAAGAAGGCAAATGTACTGGGTTATAATATAAAC
>NW_017731710.1:1173475-1174780 GCF_001890085.2 Hipposideros armiger
AAAAAAAAAAATCGCTAAAAGTTTCTTTTTAAATGTTTACTGCTAAAGACTCAAATCAAGCTCTAAAAATTAAAAACCTCAGTCAGCAATCTTGGGTATAATACAGTTAATGTATATGTTACAGCTAAGATAGAAAAAAATGGAAATATCTTTAACAGGTAAATGTTTTGGTTTTAAAATTAAGAATGTTCCTCTTAGGGACAAAGTCATAGAACATTTTTATTATATTATGGTATAACTGAGGTCTGAAAATAATTGTATCGTAACTCAGCTGGCTCTATTCCTTTTTTCCTTATTTTCTTCTCCTTGCTTAGTATGTTTTACATGTATTTGTTTAACCCCAAACCTGTTATTTCCAGTTTCCACAGGTAACGCCTCTCCTTGGCAATGTCCACATCCTCCAATAGTTTTCCTAGACTGAACTGACTACATCCCAGCCCTTTTATTCATTCCTAGTAACACTTGTTTTTCTTTCTTGCTTCTTTCTGAACTAAAGATTTCATTTGGTCTCTGATATCTTGAAATGGTACATTTAAAATATGACTCCTTAGACAAATGCAAAGTAACCATTTTATGAAAAATATGAAATTATGAATGATTAAAATTGTGAAAATATTAAAAAGTGAGAATGGTAAAACCAAAACAGGAAAAACAAAAGGATAACATGATAAACAAAAAGCACTGGATAAAACTGGTGTTATAATAAAACCAAGTGTGAATGTAAAATAAATTCACTTTCAAAAATGAGAGGGCATGTATGATTGATTATTCTGTGGCTATAGCAGCCACTTACACAGTGAGATCCATTTCTTGTATATCCTTGAACTTGATGAATCTTCTTTTCTTCAGGTAGATGGACTGGGCCCCTGCTATAACAGAGCAAGGAGCTGCTATCACTGGGCAGAGGGGGGATTATGGGAGGTTGCTCTGTAAAGTCATAGGACCGAGGAAGTGGAGGACGAGGTGGGACTACTTCCTCTTCCTAAAGATTGTAGAATAGTCACCTTATTTAGATAAGCATATTGAATTAAGTATATCTAAATTCTTTGCAATGGTAAGTTAACTTAAATTAGCTTTAAGATAAAGGGACACTGCCAAGCCAAAAGTCTCATATCAAAAGTAACACCAAAAATGTTTGATAGCCAATAACTGGGTTTTAAATATGGTTGTATTTCAACTTTTTTGGTAACACGCAGGTTAGCTTTACTCTGAAGCTCAACATCAAAATGTTGTATGAAACTATTGTATTTCATTTTAAAAACAGGAGAAAATAATTAATTTGAAAATCTTACTACCGATATATTT
>NW_017731710.1:1174950-1176516 GCF_001890085.2 Hipposideros armiger
ATCTATCAATCACCCCACAAATTTTACCAAGTATAAGAAGAAACAATATCAAAATTACGTATATTAAAAAAAGTATGATAATGTTAAAATTCTAACATAGATAAAAAATAGTGATTCAATTTTTTTTGTATTTTTTTCATTGGCGTTAAAAAAAGGGAAGAAAAATCACATTTGTTAGAAGTATCAAATTACTAAACCGGTGAAATTTCAAGATTAAAACAATGACTTAAATATATTTAAAAAACATTTTTGTTATGAGTAGAAAAGACAATTCTAATTCATGTTTTAAACATTTAAAATAACATAGTTAAGACAAACAATCCACACTTACCTCATTTTTGTATTTAACTGTTGAAAAAGGCTTTGATACTGCCATAACTATTAAAAAAATATAAAACATAACTTTACTAAATATATCTTTCTAAATACACAGAAAAAAGGAATAATTTCATTTCACTGATTTTAAATGAAGCCTTCAGTTTCTAAGCCCTCATTTACTAATGTTTGCAGAATTTGAAACCAATTATATTAAAAAACACAAATTAAAGCAACTGGTTTAAACACGAGTATAAGAGATGGGTTTTTCAGACATTCACTGGCATTAATATATTCTGACATAACCTTTTAGGAGGCACTGCGGCCCTGACGATCAAAATGGAAACATGTGTGCTCCTTTCCCATCTTGAAATCCGTCAGCACTAGCATGTATGTTTATTTATAGATACAATAATGGTCATTACAGCACGACTTATGACAGGAAAAACGAACAAGGAAACGAACTCCAAAACCTGAAAACATATTCATCAACACAGAATGGATAAATTATAGCTCATCTATACAGTGAATTCTTACACAGCTATTGTATTGTAGTTAAGGAGAAAAAAAAGCAATGGTTGAAAATATGTATAAAATGAGGCCTTTTTGTTGTTGGGGGGAAAAAACTCCTAAAACCAAAAACAGTGTGTGTGTGTTTAAAATTACAATACACGTAAAACAATGGTTTATTTTTGAGTAGGTGAGGTTGGCAGAGCTTTGCTTTTTACTTATAAACTTGTGTACTGATTCAGTGCTACAAAGAAGAATGCCTGTTTTCGGATGTCAAAAATCTACTAAAATAACAAAGAATTTTCTATGTGTCATCCCATTTAGATGTAATATTATGGTCAATTACTGCAGAATAAAACACAAAAGGCTAACTTACCTGTTTCTGCAGTGCCTCTTTGCTGTTTGTGCTTACTCAGTCCTTCCATGACATCCTGAATTCTCCAAAGTTCTTTCTGAATCTGTGCACGCTGAATTCCTGCTGATTCAGTCTATCAGTAAAAACATATCACACACAGGAAAACACAACCATTAAATAAAGTTATAAATTCCACTAATTATCGATTTAAAAAACCAGAATTGTAATAGATTAAGTTTTCAGAATATTTAATCCATTCTCAACAATTTTGCAACTTCAGTGGCAGAAATAAAGCAAAGAAAAAATTTTAATTTTTCAGCCTTAAGTGTACTATTTCATGTCTCTTCAGTAAGTTTTGTGTTGAGTTATTTATGATCCCAGGAAGA
>NW_017731710.1:1177621-1182594 GCF_001890085.2 Hipposideros armiger
CTGTATAGCAACTCTTACTGAATTTTAGTGACCAAGATACTTCTTTCCAGTTTTAAGTTTGTCTATGTTGTCTTTATTGTTTACTTGTATAACAAATACTTATATGTTTTATGTGCCTGATACTAGCCCAAGTGCTTCAAAAACAGCAACACATTCAATTTCCATAATAAGCCAATATGGAAAGGTACTATTATTTTCATTTTACAGTCGTGGAAACTGAAAGGCGGAGTTGTTATGTAACTTGTCTAATATCACATTTGCAATGATACTTCTCATAGAGTGCGCCTTCTAGTTCTTTCCTTCTTTCTTCTTTTAAATGTCTTAACTGCTTGTGGTCTTTATTATACCTTAAAAATATTAGATTTTATTGATTTTTTTCCAGAAATTTCTGGAAGTTTGTTTGAAATAGAATTGAGCTTATAGGAAGAATTTTCATTGTGATAATGTTGTATCAGGCCATTGATGAACATGGTATACCAATTACACTTTGACATTTATTCAAGTCTTATGTCCCATAATACAGTAGTTACATTTTCATGATGAACATTTTTTTGTTACATTAAATCAGGGTTGGAAACAGCTCTGGCCTGCAAACTAAAAAACACCCAACATTATGTGACAGAGTGTACTAAAACATTTAATATCTGACCGTTTACAGAAAAAGTTTGCTGACCCCTGGTTTATCTTAGATAATTATACATTTTTTCTGTTGTATTTAGTATCTTATTAGTGTAACTTCAGTCACCAGCACATGTGGATACTTAAATTTAGACAATTAAAATGGAATACAATTAAAAATCCAGTTTCTCAGTTACACTAACAACATTTCAAGTGTCCAACAGCTACATATGTTTATTGGCTACTATACTGGACAGAACAGACAGAAGTCAGTTACTTTTTATGAGTCAACCGTACTAGCCTTTTATTTGTTATATTGATTTATCTATTAATCCCACTGGGTTTCCAATGCAGATGATCCAATTTACATAGGGCCACAAGCATGAAGTGACTTTTTAAAATTTCTTCTTCTTTTTTTTTTTAAAGCTGAGCCATCCTGCCACCTGTTGGCAGCTCAGCAGCAGCTCAGCTTGGGCCAGGAATCGAACCGGCGACCCTGTTGCTCAGAGCTCACACTCTTGAGCGAGCTCTTAACCAACTGAGCCACTCGGCTGGCCCTTAAAATTTCTTAAGCATATCTCCACGTTTCAGAGCAACATTTTAAGACAGGTATTATTGTTTCCATTTTACAGAGAAGAAAACTAACAACGGAACTTGATCCCAGATCTGCGTGTTTACAAAACTGGATCTTTTATTCCAAATGGAGCTGCATCTTCCCCGTGTCTAATAATATACCAGTCAAGATAATGGATAACTACAGTTTGATAAAGGAGAGGCATTTAGTATAGAATCAGAATAAATTTTGTACAAATATAAAATATCCATTATTTGATAAATCTATATAATTGAATACCTCAATACCAACTGACATATAATTAGCTAGGAGCACAGACCATTTTATAGGGCTCATGCCATGAACCCAACCGAATAAAGAACTTTTTAAACAATGAGAGATGCGCTACTTTGTGAGATAGTTAGATTTTATCATTGAAAGTATTCAAACCTAGGTCTTAGATAGCTAATAATATAAACACTGTGAAGGGCATACACAAATCTAACAAGGTGTACCGTACAGTACCAGTCAAAACCATTTAAAACAATGTAAAAAACATCACACTTAGTACCTGAACTTCACCGAGGCGATCCAACTGCTCTTGCATCTGGTTCCTGGTAACAGTTACATCGTATTCTAACTTATCATAGTCTCTCCATGCTCGCTCCAGTTCCTAAAATCAAAGAGCTTTAATTCCTTTAATGGGGAAAACGTACTTTTACGTTATCATTACAATTATCATGTGGTTTATATCGGGCAAAATAAAAACTTTTATAACTCATTTTCTTTAACTGTTAAAGCGTTTTCTTATATGCCTTGATTAAAATTTCTTCATGAACAAAAATACTAAATAGGTTGTATTTTTGCATGCTGGGTTTTCAATAACACCAGAAGCCTGACATGACTTTACTTAGAGTGAATTTACAGTAATATAACAAACTAATGCAGGTAACTAAGCTAGTCAGTGAATCCTGCTCACAGACACTCAATATAGGCACTACCCACCCACACTTTTCTTGGGAAAGACATCACTCCCAAACCCTAAAATCATAGAGAAGTTTTTCATACATTGTCTTTAATTACCTGTTATCTACTGAATATAGAATAATTCTATAAGTGCTCAAAAATACATCATTTCTTTGTCTCAGGAATGCTATTCTGAGGGAGTGTAGGTACTCTTCTGTGGGTTGTAGTTACTCTTCAGAAATTTCAGTGAGTGGTATGAGGTCAATAAATTGATAAACCAAGGGCTGGGGCTATATTTGATCACTATTTTATCACCAGTATCTACTGTGGTGCTGGCACATGTAATACAACCAACAAATACTGGGGGTGCCCCAAAAATGTATACATGCGGACACTTTGGTCAACGTCGCTCAAGCAGTAGTCCACCGTAATCAGGAGTGTCTGGACGCTGATGGTAACCACTTTGAGCACCTCTTTTAATTGCAGAAGTCAAAGGTGACTTGTATTCATCTTTTGTTATCGGTATATATGGAGGGTTACAATTTTAATAGTATTGTTCCTTTCTTAAAATATGTATACATTTTTTTGACACCCTCTGTATTTACTGACTGCTGTTGTAAAATACATTAGTAACTCTTGTCTAAGAACCTCCCAGGACCAGGGATTTCTTGCCCTGAACGGCTCTGAATGGAGCTCCCCTGGGAAATGTCAGTTGAACTGCATCAGTCGTCTGGGGATAAGGAAAGAGAACACTGAGTGTGGGAGAAAGGTTACTTAAAAGAACCTCAGTGTAAAAACAAAGAAACAAACAAAACCCCAGCAATTTCTCAAGTTCTTAGAGGCTCTCTTTTAAAGAGTTATTTTATTTTGTATATTCTGTAACTAGTTAAAAATTACTTAAGAACTTAGGCAATGAAAAATTACTCAAAGGTGCATACTTAAAAAAATTACAAAGTGTTAAAATCTTGCTATTTGGAATAATTGCTTCTTGAATTTCAGATTCTCCTTAAGCAGGTCTTACAATGAGAATTATATTTTCAAAAAAGCAGAGAGAAACCACTGGAGATTTTTTTTATCATCTATTACATAGATACTTTAAGGAGTCTATTAAGGAGATTTCACAATGAATTAAATTTTTAAAAAAGCAAAGTGATAAAGGACTAAAGATTTTTATCTCATCCATATTGTATAAATATTAGCCTTGGCTTCAGCAAACTGTTTTTACCTGAATAAATAAGCATATTGATCTCCTTTAATGAAAATTGCTTCTAGCCATCTTCTAATCTGTGTACATCACAAAAACTGCAAATTTAAATAGTGGCCTTTGAAGGCTTCCAGGCGGGTAAAATGAGAAGAACAGACCCAATGACAGCCCAGCGACAAAGGAAGACGGCGCTGCCAAAGTAACACCTAACTTCTCCCACAGAAAAGCCAGAGTTCACGGTGGGCCCAAAGGAGCTGTAGAGATATCTAAATATAAGACCATTTTGGGATGATGGGAATCCTTGTCTTTCTTACAGAAACATATAAGAAACAGAGATTATGGGCTAGAGATTACTGATATTTCAGGGGTGGAGAAACAATATACTTTCAATTTTCCTAACCTGGAAAGTCCTGCCATTGCACTGTATCATTTGGCCTGAGTTCTACAAACCTGCTGCCCCACCCCGCGTTCCTGCCTCTACTTCTGGGCTCCTCAAACATGATTATGCGTGGGCGGAACACAAGTCAAACCGGGGATGGCAAGAAAAGGGGCAGCACTGGCATAACATCAGTTTCCTCCCAACACCTGGATGAGTATTTCATTAAGGAATTTAATGGATTACATAAGCACAGTGTTAAAATCTTTAAATTATGACCTTAGTATTTTTTGTCAAGAAGATAATATATGGGTACACGAAGGCGATTAAAAGGTATAATGATGTTCAAATATACAATTATCTTAAAATCACAGGCACAAGTCAGGAAACAGTGCTTTCAATAAAAATGTGGAGTGTTTCATGCCACACAGTTAACACAATGAACTCTTGCAATCTGCAACCACCTGGATGAACCTCATAATGTTAAAAGAGGCCAAAGCATATATACCATATGATGACACTTTCATAAAATTCAAAGATGGGCAAAGCTAACATATAGTTTAAAAGTCAGGGAGTGGTGTTTTTGGGAGGGGGCAGTCACCTGGAGGGGAGCTTCCGGCGTGCTAGTTAAAATCTGATGTCTTGACATGGAAGTCAGCCACATCTGTGCACTTCATCCGTGTACTTTTCGTAGAATATGTTATACTCTCACAAGGTTAAAAAAATGTGTGTGCAGGTGTGGGGTTGTTACAGGGATGGCAGAAGTTTTTAAAAAATGACTTGGTCTAAACTTAGGGCATGGAGCAAGTAAGTTTTAATACTGGGTTACTTTTTTATACTTTACTGAAAGAAGGCTTGGCCACTGTGGGAAAAACAAAAAACAAAAACCAAAACTTTAAATAGGTCTGCAACACTAGATTCAATAAAACCCATCTACCAAAAACACCAATGAGGATTTTAATATCTAACTACAGAGCTGTAACAGCCACATATTGTGGCCTTCATTAAGAAAGTATTAGGGGCCAGCCGAGTGGCACGTTGGTTAGGAGTTGGCTTGGGACGCCAGCTCTGAGCAGTAGGACCCTGGTTCGGATCCCACATGAGGGCCAGTGACGCTGCACCCTCCACAGCTAAGACAGTGAACAACAGCTTGACCTGAAGCTGAGCTGCCATGAGTCGCCGGCAATGGCGTAGGCTGCAGTGGGGATGGCCAGCAGCGGGCAACAGCTTTCATGAGCTACCGTCCAATGGCTGGC
>NW_017731710.1:1182726-1288246 GCF_001890085.2 Hipposideros armiger
AACTTTCCTTTTCTTGTACAGAATCAATGGCAATTTATAACAAAATCTACCCACAGGGAAGAGTTACACAATACGCTTAAATAAGTAAATAATTATTACCACATTATGCTTAGAGCTAATAGAGACTGGTTTACTACTGGTTTGCCTCTCAATTAGTGTTTCTGAGTTTTATCTAAGAAATGCTCATTATTGGACAGATTTTCAGTTTTAAAATGGAGAGGGGACAATAGTATATAGATGTAGTACGATTATTTGTTAGCTTATTAAGGTAAGTTTCAAACAACTCTTCAATTTTAAATATCACAGATTAATGTCCATTATAAATCTTGGAAAGTTAAGGCATTGCAATACTTAAAACTTACCACATATTTCAGGAATTAGGCACAAAAAAATGTTAAAATTTATCTTTTGTGATTTTATACTTGCCTTGTCATCTAACTGCATCTTGAATAAAAATCACTATTTACTAAACACATGACATACCCAACTAATAATGACTGTACTGGATTTCTTTTTTTTTTGGACTGGGTTTTTTAAATCAAAAAGGAGGTTAAGAAGGATTAAATTTAAACTGCAATAAATTGAGTATCATTAAATCGGCCATGGTTATAGAGATACCAATGTTTTAAATTTCTAGTTTATGATAACAATGATAGTAATTCTACTTTTTTGGCTATCTATCTATCTATCTATCTATCTATCTATCTATCATCACCTATCTTTCTTTCTAGGTATTGGCTATTTATAATCTTTAATTCATATCTTTAGTTTCTCCTCTAATCTTATCTCGAAAATAAAACTATATTCCATCTCAAAGAAAGTGATTACTATTTCCTCTACAAAATTTAAATATAATCAATTTTTGTAATTATATAAACAGAAAAGCTAGAGTGCAGGTAATGATAAAGAAAAAATACTTATTGTTGTGCTACATATTTGTCAGCATTTTCGTGAATTTTATTTTAATGTTTCTCAGATATCCACAATGGAAATTTCCAAACATACACAAAAGTAGTGCCAGCTACCTGAATTCAGCAATTACCATAATATATGGCCAATCTGGTTTCATCTATAGCACCCACATTCTATCCCTGTGGGATTATTTTAAAGCAAACACCAAACATCATTATCATTTTATCTATAAATACTTCACTATGCATTTCTAAAGAAAAGAAGCAAACATGAAAAAATAAGAAAATTATTATTTTTTAAAATAAGTAATCCTTTAAAAATGTTTAATTATAATACCATCTCCCTATTCCCTTGCTACTTATTTGTTGAAGAGAATGGGTCACTTGTTCTGTACAATTTCTCCTATTCTAGATTTTGCTAATTGAATCCCTATGGTATTGCTTAGCATACTCTTCTGTTGCTTATATTTCCTATAAACTCATAGTTAGATATGAAGGCTTTTTGAGATTCAGATTTGAAAATTTTTTTTTTTTTTGTAAAAATACTTCTTAAGTGTCACTGGGTACTTTCTACTGCAGTGCATCAGGAGGTATATCACATTTGGCTGTCCTTTTTTTGGGGGATGTTATTTTGTAATCATGAAATAACCAGGGCATTTAAAAACCATCTTAAAATCTTTCAAAGCATATTCTGTGACAATCCATGGATGTCAACAGACCTACTGTAAGAAAATTACACTTTGGTGTAACCACGATTCTCAGTAGCTCTTTATTAAATTGAGAATGAGTATATGAAGACATTTAGTGTAAGCTTCTCCCCAGTATAGTTCATTTGTCCTGCTTTCCTGCCCCTTTAAGTTTACAATCCCAAACCTAGTTTATCCATTGTAGTCTAAACTCTCGATTTCCTCAAGGCCCTCCTACTCAGAATCCAGTTTAGAACACAAGTATGTTTAATGGAATCTATCCATACTACATATTCACTATATAACTCTGGGCACTCGCTGTGTCTCAGTTTTCCATTTTTTTAACATAGCAATAATATGTCAAGAGGCTATTATGTGGATTAAGTGCATGTAAAGCATTTATGATGGAACCCTGTACCCGATAACTGCTCCAGAAATATTCATCATTATTACTGTATTTCATATATTGGTATTATTTTACAGTGGATAAATGCATAAGCCATCTACGAGCATGATTCAGGATGAGTTGTTCTGATGTCTGACATTCCAGATTTTTGAGTAACAGAATACAGATTTGATCCCAACTTCCAGAAGGTACACGTGACCACATGGTGAAGTGGAGTACAAAGTACAGAAACCCTAGATTTAGGTGTTGACTCTTCCTTATTAGTTATGTCACCTTGGCGAGTCATTTAACCTCCACGAACCTCAGTTTCTTCATCTGTGCAGCAAAGGTAATAAAAATGAAAATAGAGATGATAATTGTATTTATTTTCCACAGCATTTTCTTTGCAGATAACATATGTGAAAAACAAGAAATGCAAATATATTTTGCTGCCATTATTGGATGAGTAACAAATTCTCATCTGTGGTACGTGAATGCTGTCTGTTTCATCTGGCTTCTTGAGTTGTTTGGAAGAATAAAAGAAGCACTCGTGGAGCTGATAAAACATAAGGCTGTATCTTTTACATTTAGAGCTAAGGCCTAATGCAAACTCCCTAAAAGAGGTGACTGTGGCAGACGTTTATAGAGCTCCACACCACGTCTCCTTTGCCCACTTGATCGCAAGGAACTGTGGGACAGTTCCACGCATGCCAGTGTCTCATGATGAGCTAAGGCAGTTTGGAACTGTGGGTGAATTAAGGACCCTGGGACAACTGTGACCAATGAGTGATAGATACCCCAGCCTCCTGGCCTTTCAGTGGGGAATTCTTTAGAATTCTGCTCATTTCCTCAGAGTCCCCAGTGGGATCAAACTCCTGTTGCCCACAGTGGTAACCAACTCAGTAGTGAGACATTTATTGGCGTTTCTCCCTCCCTGACTCATTCTCCACACTCCCTACTGCTGCTTCCTGGAATCATCTCCCAAACAAACCTTCTGAACCCAGTTCCTCATCTCAGGCTCTGCTTTAGGAAGACAACCCAAACTAAGACAGTGACACATTGAAAAACTTCAAGATATAACTGACTGTTTTAACAATCTTTCTCACTAATCAGGCTTCGATAAAACAAAGTAGAGGCCAGGAGAGAAGATGTAGTTTCAAGAATTAAATGAAACCTAAAACATGCTTTACATGTTTACCTTATGATAATCCTAATTTTATGCACCTTAGTGCCCAACCAGGTGAGAAGTATTCTCTGAAATCAAAGCTTTGATCTATGGATGCCTTAATGTTATGCTTTTGATGTTATTGTATCTTTTATACCTAACAACTTGCATTTGAAACAATGCCCTGAATCAACTGTGAAAGAATTAGAGAACTCCTTTGAGATTCTGCTGGCATAAATGTTATTTCAAATTTAAATCTAATCAACATCAACTAAGCGCCCACCATAAGCCCAGTATAATGTTATATGCATCATTTGTAGCCTTAAGCTGCAAATATGAGTAAATTTACAAAAAGGCACAAATAACATAATTTGTATTCTATGCAGTAAGACATGTCTTAGAAGAACATATTGAGGAGTTTGTAATGATCACTGAATAATGCCAAAGGCAAGGAAAAAAAAAAAACCCTAGGAAAATTATTATATAGGATAACAACCAGAAAATAGGATACTCAAACATGATTGATTTCTATTAAAATGCTTTTAATAAACTTCCATCAAGGCTGGAGTTACCTTGGAATGGAGCAAATTCTAAGCCTACCAATGAGATTTAAGTTACTAAACAAAATGAACACTATACATCCCTAAAATTTTCTAAAGCAGACACCAATCATGAAAATAGTTTCCAACTAAATTTTGATTTGCTTCAGCTTGTCACAGGGCTACCGAGCTTTTCTTTCTTTTTTTTTCTTCTTCTTATTTATTTATTTTTTTTAGCTGAGCCATCCTGCTACGTGTTGGCAGCTCAGCGGCAGCTCAGCTCAGGCCGGGACTTGAACCGCAGTTGCTTAGAGCTCAAACTCTTGAGCGAGCTCTTAACCAACTGAGCCACTCGGCCGGCCCTCGAGCTTTTCATTAGGTTGTCATTGACAGCTTAACTCTATTTTCCCTTTTTAATCTCATATTCCTGACCCCCTAATTCCAGTCAGTCAGTCCTAATTCTTGCTGCTCCAGACATGCCTCCTGCATTCTCATTTCAGTGCTGTGTTTCAAGTTGTTTTGTCCTGTATGGACCACTTTTCTTCCTATCTAAATACTACCCATCCCTGATTAACTGACTACTTCTTTGTAGGCAAAATTTCAGATGCGTACATTTTTCTTTGTGACTACATTATAAAAATCTGTGTAGATCTAAGTCTACACTACTACGGTTAGAAGATCTGGATTTGTGTTCTAGACATAGCATTTATTAGCTCTGTAACATTGGGTAAGTCACTCAATTCAATCATTCATCGAATTTTTAATGCACATCCCATAGTGCTAGATGCTAGAGCTACAAGGATGAATGAGATATGGTGTGATTTCCAGGAGACCACAACGGAAAGGATATTAAATTCTTTGAAAAATCTATAAACTTTACAGTGTAATTAAGATACTAAATGAGAGAATTTAAATAACAGTATTTTAAAACTGGGAAAAGGTATGTTAAACATATGGTAGTTAAGAATCACAAAATCTAAGTCTTGATGTATTTAAAACCATGGCATAATATATTACTTTAAAAATCGCTCAGGATTGGAATGTTATTTTAGTGTTTAGAATGGAAGCCATGTTGAGATTCTGGTATCTTTCCAGCTTGGAAATACTTCTCTTAGTTAAGCTGTAATGTCTGTGAACCTTAAAAGGTAGCTGTTCCCTAAAGACCCCATTGAAGGTACAGACAAGGGTTTTTTGTGTTAGCAGCTTTCTTTAACAGGTGGCTTTTGCAAGGATTTCTCTTTCAAAGGGCTGCTTGGGCAGGTGCTCTTACTATGTTTAGAGATGACTGACTGCATCAGAGGATCTAAAGCAGACTCTTTAAACTCATAAAACACTTGATTTATAAACTCTAAGTAAGACTTTTAGATTTGGTAATCCCAACAGACTCTTTATGAAGTGACATGACTATGGGTTAAAAGGTTCTGCTAATTACATTTCTTACTCAAACCTATCATCTAAACTTAGATCACACTGCAGCTATGAAATGGCAATGTTGATGGCTTCTTAAAAGCATTTCACAGGTACCTTGTATTGAAATGGTTGGTTAGGGTGAATCTAATTACCACCTTCCCCAAATTATTCTAACTCTCCCCAAATCCACAAAATATTTATTTTCTTAATGCATAAATTTTAACATATCTAAGAATTTTTCATTTACATTAATACATAAACAGGAGTATTTACCTCTCCTATAAAACAACTATTTAACATAACAAAATGTCTATTAATCAGAGAAATAAAGACCACCCTTTATTTTTTATATTATGAATAACAAATCAATTTCTTGTTATACTAGAGAACAATCCCAAAGACAGTCCAATTAATTACTACTATAAATAGAAAACAGAAAAGATAAAAAAAAAAAAGAACTGCGTAATATTTTAGTGGCCCTCACTATAAAAGAAAATCGACTACTTACAGCAGTGGCTCGAGACAGTTCCCGACATGTACTAAGCAGTCCGTTTTGCAAGTCGTCCCTCTGCAACACCACATTCTGAATGGCTGCTGGGTTCTCTGCATTCATTTCTATTTCTTGGCTGGCCGATAGCAAAGCTTGTTCAAGCGTGTACTATTATAATAAAAATAATTACATTTAATGTTCTGCATTGTTGCATTAATTTTTTTTTACTTTAGTTATCATTGTCCTGATAATAATCATATACAGTAACATCAATTGTAGATAATAAATATAATCGTCCTACTTTCTCCTTGTGGAGTTGCTGGAGCTTCTCTTCCAGAGCATGCACCACTTTATCTTGCTCACAGAGACGGCTTAACTTGGCCTAGGTTATAAGAGAAGGTGTTTTTTGTTAGCAATTTTTTATTTTTCCTGTAACTGGAGGTAGGTAATTATCACTGTTGTAACTGGAGGTGGTTACAACAGGAAAACACATTTAAAACAGCTATGGAATACCTAATTAGGTCAATCTTTATTTCAATAAGTAAAAGTTTAAATATATCTTTTAAAGATAGAATGTTTAAAAAACATGCATTGTCATAAAGTGAAAAAGCATTTCAACCATACTATTTAACCTACATAAATCAAAATATTCTTAGTAGTCTCATATGCTTTTAACAAACCATTTCAACGTGGTTCAGATTTTTTCCCTACAAACTTCTGGATACGTTAAGTGATATATGCAGTACTGAATTAAAACACCACCTGGATTTTGGTTTTTACATTTGTAAATTATGCTCTTATGTTCTTAGAAAAGAATATAAACAAAAGATTGCTTCTAATTGTAATAATATAAATAAAAATATTGCTAGTGGAGAAAAATCGCTTTCAATATTTTAATGTTTTAAATTCTTGGTACTATTCCAATTTTTAAGTTATGAAAATATAAGAGTACGCTAATAAAATTTCAATACTACAATACACCAGTTCTCCACATGTCTGAAAATAAAAACCTTGGACAAGTGTTACTATGTCTCAAACTTTACTGCATAATGACAAATAAGCAAGAAATGTGAGATTTCACTTTCTTTGCCATTTATCTATCGAAGTAACTACCTTATTTTTGTTAGACAACAAAACTTAAGCTACATCAAATGGAATACAGGAGCCCCCCCTTATTGGTGGGGTATAAGCTCCTAGACCCCCAATGGATGCCTGAAATCGCAGATAGTACCAAACTACATGTACCATGTTTTTTCCTATACATACATATAATACTTTACATCTTCTCTTTGGTATATATGAATTACCCACATCACTACTCTTGTACTTTGGGGCCATTATTAAGTAAAATAATGGTTGTTTAAACACAAACACTGCGATACCCAGACAATTTGATAACCAAGATGGCTACTGACTGACGACCAACGGGTGGGGAGTGACCAGTGTGATTCACATTTTGGGTGGGATGGAACAGGATGGCATGAGATTTCATCATGATATTCAGAACAGCATGCAATTTAAAACTTATGAAATGTTTATTTTTGGAATTTTCTTTGTTTTTTTTTTTTAATGTTCACAAAAAGTATTTTATTATTTTCCACAGTCACCAAATAAATTATGTTTATTTCCTTAAGTTCTCACCCATTAGATCATCATGCTTTACAATGGAACATAATCAATGATCATATATCTTAATTTTCATTTTTGTATTAAAAGTAAAATCAAACATTTTACATTTTTATTTTTCATTTGCATTCTTTGTGAACTTGTCATTTAAATAACTGCTCCTGATTTTGCTCTCCAAATTTTCTTTTTCCTTTTCTTTATGCATTTTGAATATTATTTTTATAAAGATTAAAATACTTTTTTCATTGCTTATTGCCTTTTAACTTTTTAAAAAAATTAGTTTCAGGTGTACAACACAGTGCAATAGTTACACTTTTTACCCCTCAAAGTGACAACACCCCTGCCCCAATCCACAGCCCCAGTCCCCGCCCCCCCAATATGGAATTTTCCATTTAACATTTTCAGACCCTGTTTGACCACAAGTAACTAAAACTGCAGAAAGCGAAACCACAGATAAGGGGGGACCACTGAATATCGAAATGAGAAAGAGGTACAACTCAACGTAATAAAACCAGGGAAACAAGGGAAGGGTGAGATACAAATAAGTAAGAATGCATGGCAAGTCAGCAATGAAATATAATTAAAAAAAAACAAATTTAGTTAAAAAAGGAAGCACTGATTGAATTTCTAGAGGCTGATATTTTTTCTAAGAGACATGGACAATTTTATTTTGTTTCCAGTCCTACATAATTTTTCATGAAATAGTCCTTTATCTTCATTTAAGCGATCCTTAGTATATTCAACTACTGACTTAAGGAGGTGAGGGTGGGCAGAGAATAGGCTGGGGAGCGAGCATTTAATTGAATCTAAGTGCAAAAGAACATGCTAATTTATTTGATGTCATTTTGGAGGGTGAGGGAGGAAAAAGAATTTTTTTTGTCACGCTTATTATTTACAATGTTTGGCAGAGAATATGACAGAGCACTGACTGACAATATACAACATACTAATACTTACATCAATATCTACTTCTTCAGGTCTGTATTTGTATAGTGTGCCTCTGCATTCATCTTGTGACAGCTATAAGGAAAAAGGTCACATAGCAACTTTAAAATTAGTATTTGAAAAAATATATATTTAGCCTATAGTTAATAGTTTAGATTTATATAACAACAACAAAAATGGGATTTTTATGGTTCTTATGCTTTTAGAAGTTTAATTCAAACACAGATCATTACAAAAGTAGAAAGATATTTAACAGGGATACAATAGGCAAGATACATAAGAATGATGTTAACTTAAGCTGGTCAAACAAAATAATAAGCTGGTCAAACAAAATTATACAGCACCTTACATTTTTCCATTTGTAAGACACACATTATTTTAATGAAAGATTGACAAATACAATTATAGCAACTGTATTGAATGAAATATTCAAATCAGGCATATTTCAACAGTCAAAACCACCCTTCACAGTATACACATCATCACACAACTGCGCATGTGTACACTGAAATGCCAACACATCTCAGTACAGTTTCACTAACAAAATCTATAACATATTGTATACAGATACATAATATATAAACACACATACACAATATAGACTTATCTTGTTCTTCTGTCTTAAGAACTAAAAGATAATGGAGGAAAAGGATGGGTTTAATTGAAAAAGAGGAAAATCATTCAAAACCTCATAAAACTGAAAGCCTATGTTATAAACTGGATAGTCAAATCTCATAAAAGCTTTTATGTGTCCGTTGACACCATTTGTTTTAGTATAAAGGGAATAATTATTCAGTGTATTTAAACATTGTATATTCAGCTTCTTTTGGTCAAACAAATCCTGATTTCTGATTGTGCTTACCAAGATTTCAATAGCCATTCCAGTCAGTTATACCACAGATCACATCACCGCCTCTGCAAGGCAGTATCTTTCACTATCTCTCTTGTCTTTTGACTTAATATATTGACTGCTAGACAGTAACAAAGACATAGCAGGCAAAATTTAATTGGGGCTCACTGCATGTTTACTAAATGGCACACTTTTTCTCAAAGTGGGAACAGGAGTAATGTATGCCAACTACATTGTAGATTGGAAAATTAAATTTCATATATACACACACAAATGTATAAGAATGTATAAATTACAACTATATATGCCCTCTCCTTAAAAAACTGCTCAACAATTACATCTTTAGAAGGAGGCATAATATAAACAGCAGATAATTTTGAATGGATCTAGAAATGTGAGAATCAGGAGGTTAAAAATGTAAGCATTCCAAACATACATTAATAAATCCTGGATTTGAGTGTTTCATTTCAAGACATGACTTTCACGTATCTCATGCAAATGAACCTGTGACTATTTAAGGATTTGCACAGTTATTATTAACCACAAAACTTTCATAGAAATAAACATCACATGAAAAATGAATTTAATGACAAGTCAAAATACTTGTGAATTATTGTAAATCAAATATCACTGAATGTCCTGAGAAGTGTCAATTATTCTAAATTAAAGCACCTAGATCCAAGGAAAGAATACATACTCTTACTTGAAAAAAAAGTAATGGAAAATTAAGTTTTAAAATGCTTAGATTCATGATAAAATGTAAGATGACAAAAATTTTCTCATATATAAGAAATTAAAGATATAAAGTTATAAAACCTTTAACTACTAAATGTCCAAATATATTTTGCTTATTTAATATTTAAAGTTAAATGCATAACAGCTTTACTAAACCATGGAATGTATAATTTGAACGTAACTAGTGAATACTGCTACATCCAGATTAAAATATGAAATGTATCCTACTAGCCAGGGTCAATAGATAAAAGACTAGTAATTTTAAATGGAAATTTTAAATGGAAACCAGGTAATCCATAATAAGTATTTAGGATATTGGTATACTACTTTTATTTAGGGAGTCTTTTTTTTTAATTTCAATTTCATTTACTTTTTAAAATAATGCTTTTAAATTTTCCAATTATAGTTGACATAGAATATTATGTCAATAGGTATATAAGATAGTGACTAAACATTTATATACCTTATGAAGTGATCATTCCGATAAATCTAATACTACTTAGGGAATCTTACTTCATATTCACTTTCATATTAGTTGGCATATTATAAAAATATATACTGTGTAGCTATAATTTTAGAGCCATATATCTTTATAGACATATAACTATATTATACAGATAAATTAAAGTTTTGTTTTACCCATATTTTTAGAACCACTGTAAAATTTATTGAAACCTTTTATCGAGTTATTCAATAAAGATATTCATTGTTAGATACCAACTAACAAAAATCTTAAAATAATCAACCTTTGACTATACATTGCTTGTACCTGTCAGAAGAAAAGCATAAGAAAATAAGATTATTCTTTAAATAATTAACTTTTAAGCATGGTCTATTTTCCATTACTGAGAATAATTACTGGGACTTTTCTTAAGAAAAAAAAAATGGATATAAGTTATTAAAAAAACAATTTCCACTTAGAATTGAAGAAGTTTGCTAGCTAATCCTCAATATAAAAATCCTACCAATTAGAAAAATGTATTTTCATAAATATTCCGATTTATTCAAGTTCTGCATCAAATAACGTTTCATGGCAACACTTTATCATTTTTTCATATTCATCTTTAGCAAAAAAAGTTCTAGGTTTGAAGTATCTCAGCAACACTAGAAAAGCAAATGAAAATGACTATGTAGTAATTATATGAGCTTGAGTAGGGCTCAAGCATTAATTAGAGAAGTGTAATATGCAGACTTTACTGACTATATAAGGATATGTGCTATATTTTATTTAGAAAGTCAACTTTTTCACAAGATATCGAATAAGCTTTTTAAAAAATTGGCTTGGCATTAAATTAAAACAAAATTACTTTTGTTAATTAAAATTCAACTTTCCATAGTATTCCTTTTAAGTATGTGAAATATATGTATATACACATATACACACATATATACATATATACACAAATCCCAAGGAGGATTTTTGGGGAAATAATTGAGAATATTTGACATCATATCCTAGGAGGACTCAAAAATGCTCATAGGGCTGTAGGTATTTGCTAATTTAGTCTGTATCTTTTAAAACATTTATCAGGTGATTAATTTTACTGTTATTAATTATGTTATAAAACCTCTGGTACAAAAATGTAATTGTGAAAGATGGTAGGATGATTAATAAATACAGAGGAATTTTTCAACTTGATGCTCACTTATTTAGCATTTGTTTTGATTCAATTTTACATCCTATTATTGGACTAATTTTACGATATTACAGCCTAGGTAATTTCTCAGGTGTCCTCCCTTTTTTCTAAGAAATGCAAACATAAAGGTCCCCCTGAGAGAAAACCTGAAAGGCACTCTATTGTCACTATATTTTCAGCTAAATTTCAGGAGCCTATTAACACAGTATTGTAAACAGTGTCAGAAGAATAAAAAAACCCTAACAGTGTACAATATAAACTTCCATTAAGATTTTCTTTGGATAATAACACAGTAAGGGAAACCTGGAGAAGAAATAGGATCTAATTTCAATTTATGCAAATTTGTAACAGAGTTTAAGAAATGTGTCTGTCACTTTTATCTATCAATGATGACCTACAATGCTTAAGTATTTTGCCAGTAGCTGATTTAAAAAAAGGATCCCCTGAAGACTCCCTAGACTTGAAGCACTGAGTCAACACTGATCACCTAGCAATTGGCAGCCCACCTCATGCCTGTGCATGGCTGGTGATATCAGACACTCAGATCTTCCTGTTCTGTACAATTTCAGTTTTTTCTTCCAAGTATTACTATGAGGAAATACATTTACGTAAATGTAATGCTCTTTTAGTATTCAAGGTCAGTGATGCAGTATAAAACCAGTCTCAGAAATCTTCACACTTTTGAAAAACTCCAATTAGAACTCTTAGTACGGCAGTAATTTCAATCAGCAATATGTCTGCATCATCAACCCTGATTAGTGATCAATATAAAAAAACAAAAGAAAAAAACAAAACCAAACAGAACATCCAGGCTCGCACTCCCATGTCAATTTAGCATTATATACAACGATGAACTGGTGGCTTCAGGCACCATCAGTACCAATTTAAGTGCTACGGTTCTCAGTGTGGTATTTTGGAATGGAGTACTACTATCAAGGTTCTATAATATGGTGACTTTAAGAATGAAAAGGTTCTATTTTCTTTGGCAGAGCAAAGCTGTTTAACTTTAAATATTTAATACTTAATCTATGTCAAAGGAAAAACTATACTCAATAATACAATGTATTTTAAATGTTTTGAAAACTGTTCAGAAATGAGTCACCCCCCCCCTTCCACCCACTATTGTAATCTCCCAGTTAAAGGCCATGATGCAGATTCCCAGGAGACTAAAGCAAACGGAGGCCTTATTTAAAGCCAGTGTAAGCTTCAGGTGCTTTTTTTTTTTTTTTTTTAAACAAACCAGGCTTTTTACAGATTTTAATCAAACCATATATTCATTTTTCATGTTAGTTAATTTTCTTCTTCATTAAATAATTGTAACAGGTCATAGGCCACAGTAATTTGAGAGTGTTGAAGTGGAAGAAGCTGATGTTGCAAAACACACAGCTAAGAACATTTAGACCATGAAATACAAAAAAATTGGATAGGAATGTATAAAATGACTTCTTTTGCAGATCTGCAGATTACCAACGTCCTAAAATAAAGCCAGCTAACTCCATGGTACATATTTTGAATTAGGGAAAAGAATGGGGTAAGATAGGACTATCTTGATAACTGCGTAAGAAAGATAAGAACACAGGGAGAACTCCCAGTATGTTAATAAACGGCCATCTTTAGGTTTTACCACACCACAATACACAAACTAGGTTTAAAGAACTCCCATACAAATGTAATCTATTCCTAATACATTGAGGGGGGGGGGGGTTGCCATTAAAAGGGAAAAAAATTTCTTTTTAATTTCCCTTAAAAACCTTTATGCTTTTAGAGTTAATAAAAATTAATGGTAATCTAGTAAAACTTTGAAAATGTTACTGCAGACCTCCAAGTACATATCAATCAAATACTCTGCACAAAAACTTCGGGAAAATGGCACACTTAATATTCAACAGCAAAATGTTCAGCAAAGCCATGCTAAGAATACTGCAGCATCCTGAAAAGCATGGATGAATTTGCGTTTTTCCAAATAGAAATAAACAAAAAAATGAAGTAAGAAAAACACTAATGTTATGAGTAACTCTGAGGGTAAACCAAAACTGTCACTGAGGGATTTTGCAGATGATAAAGCAGTATCATTCACTGTCCAAGACCTTACTTGCTGGTACAGTTGGGGTCTTAGCGCCGAGTTCTCAATCATTGTGTGAACCATGTTGATAATAGGTTCATTTTCTTTCATCTATTTCAAATCAGGAGGAGCATACAGCAAACATCAGTTTACAGCATAGCTAGATTTGAAAGACGACACTGTAAATATAGCCTCTACTTTAATATCTTCCTAACAGTGCAGTTGTTCACATTTTACCCCGAAGTTGTACAGATCTAACTTACATAAACCATTTCAAACAAATATTACATGCTGTAAAATACTTTCAAGGTTATAAAAAAAGCTAATTGCAAAATTGCTGCAGGCAGGTTTTACTTTATAAAAGGAGAAACACGGCATCATTTAATTGATTACTTAATCAGTGAAAAAGCTTAAAATGATATTTAGTTCTTTATGGATTAATCAGAAAATTCAGTTCTCTACAAATATTAAAATTTTATAATATGTCTTGTCACTTATAAAATCACACATTTTAATTAAAATTAATCTTGAGAGACAGTTATATATACTATATTTTGGATTTTCTCACAGTATAACACCATATGTAGAATTATTTCAAGGATATGCAAGAGAAAATTTACTTAGCAAAGACTCAGTGTATCTCCCTAGCTCTTAAAAAGGCTGAAACCACGTTTCACATTTCCAGCTATGTTGTACTTAATTACTGCCTCTAGAAAAATATTTGTTTTAGCAGGCTCTGGACTCAAGAGTTAAAACATTCAGAAGACAATCATCATGCTATATAGAATAAAAGGCCAAAAGAGTTTATACCATTTGTAAGCAGATAAGTCTGTTTATAATTTAATTTGTGACATTTAGTTTACATGATTTTCATCTCTGTGTTATAGAAAACAATTATTATCATGGTTAACAAATGCTACTTTACTGATTTAGCTAAATCTACAACAAAAGTTTACTAATTTTAAGATTACGTAATAAACACATAATGCAAGTAAAAAATGTATCTTGAAAACTGTGTATCTACACAATTTGATTTTCAGCCTAGTTACCAATATTTCATGTCAATAAAGCCTGTTTTGGTTGTCAAATTAGAAACTTCTTGTTACTGGTTTAATGTACTTTCAAAATTTTTTTTCGAGCTAAATAACTTATTTTTAAATCTACACATCCACATATTAAACTCGAACTTCTACACATCAAACTCAAATCTACACATCAGTTTATCAAAATGTTATCCATCAAGGGACCAAGGTATTTATAAGTGACATTTTATACACGCGGCAAACATCTGTTGATATGAAGTACAGAATAAATTTTTTACAGTATTGGATAACTTGTAAATATACAACTACAGATATAAATTTTTCTTTATCAGGAAACCTTTATTACAGAAATTTAAGACCTCTTTATATTTTAAAGTACCCTCTATGTTTTAATGGAGTGTTAGTTATTTTATCTTAATCAAATGTTTATCTTGGAATAAAGTAGAACTGCTTTTTGTTTTGGCTTAACCATTTGACTGCACGATACATATTTTGTATAATACAAAGCAGCTTAAATCTCTATTCATTTTTGGTATTATTTAATTTTCAAAGCAATCTTATCTATACTCACTATTTTTCAATAGCTTGTCATGGAAATTAGATAGAATAGTACCCGATTCAAAAATTATTGGGTAGCGGGGTGGAGATTAGAAGCACAAATGTTTAAGAAATAATGGAAGATCAAATAGTATCCAAATGTAAAGGATGCCCAAGGTCAAAATGAAACTACCTATTGGAAATCTGACACTACTAATGGGCCACTGTGTTAAATGGCTACTTCTGTCAATATGCTCATAGCTTTAAGTGGAGCTTCAATATGGTACAAATTAACCATTAATGTTCACATTCTAGGCCTGAGGAATTTACTTAAAAACGTATTTAAAAAGGGAGAAGGGACAATATGGTTTCTGCAGAAGGATAATCAAGCCTGATTTATTTAGTGGAATACTTTGAGAGGGTAAATATGCCTGTTTAATTTATACATCAAAGATCATTAAATATTAAGTCACTGAGAAGGGATCTTTGCAAGAAATAACTGGCGTAGGAACAGAAAAAACTAAAAGCAAAAATAACATTTAAAGTATACAAACCGCAGAGTGTCTCAGAGATCACTTCTGGAATTGGCTACTTTCATTGCGAAAAATTTCAAACATACATATCAAAACCCTAGAATATTAAAATTAGAAGGCATCTCTGCAAGCTGACAATTTAGTGTAACAAAGGAATGAAAATGCTAGCAGAAACTATTTTCAACTGTGGTAATGTGGATTATTTTTTTTCTTCCTCTATAATTCTCTACATTTCCCAAATTTTCTCTAATGAGTAGATATTGCTTTTATAATAAAAATAAAGAAAACTTATTGAAGCATCAAGGATAAAAATATATAAACACAAAATAAATTCATCCTCTGACAAATACCCCTTGGTGACATAAAGAGGCTAAGAAAAATTTTAGTACCATGTGTTCAAGTCATGTTCAAGGCTGGGAGTTATGGTAGAAGAAACCTATTGGAGTCCTCTAGTGCAGTGAGGCTATAATCTAGAGAACTATTCTCAGAACCATTAATCTCTTATGAATCTATACCCACATTAGAAATTTATTGGAAGAAATGTTAACTAATTAAAAAAATAAGCTACCCAATACTTTTGTAAATACATATGACTATCTTGTAATACCTTTTTTCCTTTTTATTACTGGCTACTTCAGAAAGCAAAGTTCAAGTTTATTTAGACCAATGGTTCTTAACCCATATCAGAATCACTTGAGGACCTTGAAGGGAATACAGTCACCCAGATAATTCTAATGTGCATCTTGAGCATCTTAGATGTAGACAGTATCATTAAAACATCAAAGTGACACGCTGGTCTAAAGATTCCCTCTGGAAGCAGAAACTATGATGTTGTCAAGGTGTTAAAGTCAGTCAAATGTAATTTGATTAATAGTGAGTGTTCCTCAGCTCACATACTCCTTGGAATCCCATTTTATTCAAGTTGAGAAGAGATGGGATAAGACTATCTACAGAATGGAAGAAGCTGTGGGACCATTTCAGAATTCCCTCGGGCATCACACTCACTCAACTAAGGGCCCTTATGGTGTCTGGGTAGCGGATTGTAAGAATGATCTGCGCAGGTGAGTGGTCCTGTATGTGGTGGTTCTCTCGATGCACACAACAGTTGAAGCCAACTAAATACAATAATCAGAATCCCGAACAATGGGAGTTTGGTCCCTGTTAAACAATTTCAATGACGTGACTGAACCTTCACTCTTTCCAGATTTACGGAACTGGAAATACTAGATCTGCTTTGTCTTCAAATATAGCCTAGAAATAGGCCAGTGGTTCCTTTCACTGAATTACCTCTGAAATATTCTATATCTTAATATTTAGAAACTAACTTGTTTCTATAACTTACACTGAAAGGGCATATTTTAACTGGCTTTTGCTGTGTAAACTTTATAATAGTTTTTGAATTAAAGCAGTATAGTATAACCTAAAAAATACAACATATAGTCCTCCATAAATACCTTGAAAGAACAAGCCCAAGTTAAAAAAAAAAAAAGAATATCCAACAAATCTTCTCTGGTTTGAGTTCAAGAATCCTAGACAGCATTATAATGGTGTTAACAGCCGACATATTTTGTTTTAAGTAATCTGAGCAAGAGAAAGACTAATTAGTATGTGCAGGATGTTTAATAATTTACTTGAAATCGAGTTAAATGTTTTGCTTCCTGCTTTAATTCCTTCTTTGAAGTAACAGGTAATATAGGTTTAGGTTTCAGTTAATTGCTAAATTATAAAAGGCCCATTATTTTATAATAATAAAAATGAGAACATACGATTCAGGCATTACACTTTTCGTAATTAACTTCAGCAATAAATAAGAAAACATAAGTGGAAATATCTTGAAAATACACTTAGTTATGCCAATGTATTTCTGTTAACCACAAAAACACATTTTTACCTAAATTTGTAAGTCCAAGTGTTTAGAAAAGCTACCTAGAAAGTATGATACTTGACTCAAGCCTCTTTCTCAGCTTTGAGGTCTGTTTGGTGATATGAATATAAAGCATCCTTTGATGTAAGTGTAAGAAATATCTTGATTTAAAAACACATCACCAAAAAACGTTTTCAATATGGGTATATGTAACTGTGTCACATTTGCTAGGATCTTGAGCAGAACTTCCCAACCGATACCTATTGGCTGAGAATGGGTTACAGGTGTGTGGGCAGGGACCACCTCAGTCCCCAGTGGGCCTAACATGCTCCTGACAGTACCTCTTCCAGTTTCTTTCAAGGCTGTGCATCTATTGTCCCTTTCTATGAGTGTCATACATGAAAAAGGTTAGAAAGCATTAAGATAGTGCTTTTTTGTTTCAGAAAACCTACACTTTTCTTCTTTATTTGGTGTTCCCTGAGATTATGTATCTCAGTAGTTCTCAAACCTGACTGGTAAAACAAAAAGCCTATTGGAGACTTTAAAATATATGCAGGGCTGGGTGAGCTCTGGCAATTCTGACTGGGACTGAGGGGAAGAGGGCCTTGAGAATCGTACATTTTATTTTTCTCTTTCTGAAGGTCCACTGCCAGTTTTGACAGGAAATCAGGCCTGAGAACCATGGTCCCATACTGGCGCTAATTCAAGTAATTTAGGACTAATTCATCCATCACTAGAAAGGAATTTTTCAAGGTCCTGATGGGTCATGCAGAATGTTGGTCAAGGTATCTATACAACTCTCAAAAGATGAAAAATTTCAAACTAATTATCTAAACACAAGTATTGCATCTAGATTAAAATATTCTCTTGTGATTGTATGAGACATAGTATTGACAGACTTAACCCCCTCTAAAATAATAAACTGAATCTCCTATATTCAAATGATCAGGTACAAATGTAGAAGGAACAGGATATTGTAACTCATGAGATACTGTGCCTAAAGAATTTTTTAGGGGAAAGGTCAGAAAGAGAGAGATTAGCAGTCGGCAGAGCCAAGAGATCATTCATATAATTTATTCTCGGAAAGGATTAATTCTCCAATCCACCTTTAAGTATAAGAAATGGTTAAGTAGCGGCTTAGTTGCTCTTTAAAAAGTTTACGTATCTAATCTAGAATAGCACCATCCAACAGAACTTTCTGTGATGGAAATGTTCTATATTGGTGTAGTCCAATATTGTAGCCATCAGCCACATGTGGCTCTTTAGCCGTTGAAATGTGGCTAGTGTGACTAAGGAAGTGAATTTTACTATTATAAAAAAATAACTAATTTAAATGTAAATTTATATACACACATATGGCCAGTAGCTATCATACTAGATAGGTCTAGAAATTCTGGACCAGTAAAATAAGTATAATCCTCCCACCCCTGATCCCAATCTGCATCTCATGCTCAGAAGGGGGAAAACATTTGCTCAAGCTGTCTTGTAACCGCGCTTCCTTGAGTCTGAATCTGTGCTGACAGCTCCGTCCTCTTTTGCTTTGAGCAAGCAGCCTGGACGATTTCTATCTGCCCTATAGAGCTTTTGTCCTTCACTGGTAACCAACAAGAAGACCCATTTCTGTGCTGTCATTTTCCATTTAAATGGAAAATGGACTTCTCCTGAATTCTTAATGACATCTTAGGAAAAGAATTTTTAAGTTGGGAATCCATCTATCTTAACAATAGCAAAAAGCCATGATAGCCTAATCACTGAAAAATCCATTTCTCAAGAATGTCCTCCTGTGTCTACATCAATAAACTCTTAAGATGTGTGGCGAAACTAAAAAGCTCAAGAATTTGACATGCCTAGGGTGAAGCTTTTTAGGAATGCAGGGGTCTTTATAAATAGGTCATTTAGATAATGACAATGAAAATGCCTTCCACTATCAATGGAGGCACATCTGAAAGTCCCAGAACCTGAGATTGAAGGGTATGACTACCTATTGAAAGTACTCATTGTTTAACAGGAAGCAGAGAAATTTGAAGTGACTTTTAAATAGAAGAATGAAAATGAGTCTCTCTATAACTGATGGGGCAAAGTACTGAGGTCTATTTAAAAGTTTTGAAGCAATCAGAATACTATCCCTGCTATATATGTTTTCTAAAAGTAAAACTTTGGAAAATACAACAATTGTTACATATTCAGAAAAATCAATGGTACTTTAAAAGATGTAGCTAGACTATATCATGTTTCCTTGTTTTCTTCCAGGGAGAAAGATTAAAGAAAAAGGGAACAACAAATTGGGATGCTCACATAGTAGTTAAATGTATCTGACATTCTCTTAAAAGAAAAAAAAAGCATTTCTAAACTGGCTGATGCAGTTAAGTTCTTGCTTCACGGACACCTATAAGGCTCACTTATTTAGAAACATCATGAAAATACTTGAAAGCCAGCAGAACAAAGAGGGTAATCTTTATACTCACAACCTATTTGAAATGGCTGAGTTTTTTAAAGTCACCATTTTGAGATATACCTGTGCTGTATTTTGAAGGAAAACTGTGAAAGTCTAGGTTAATGTCTTTCCAAATAATTTACTTACGGTGAGTTTCATTCCCCCTACCCTCCCTTTTAATCTAAACATCTTTAAATGAAAAACCTTTTGCCTATAGGATAAATTTTACAGATTCAATTTTTACTTCAGTGGCTTAATCTATTTTCCTTGTTTAAGGACTCTTAGTCACTGTTTCTTTAACTTCAACTAATATATTATTATCTGATGCTACCATCTTCATTCCTGGCATTCACAGGCAACTGGAAATAGTAAAAGAATTCAAAATCCATTTTGTAAAAATTGTTTATAGTGATTATGTTTGAAATGGTCATATTTTCCTCCTCTTTGCAAATATTTTAACAATACCATTTTAAAGAGACAAAACATTCCAAAAGCAAAGACCTTACATCTCTCTTAATAAAATAAGATATATGTTCTGGCCATGGGTAAATCTACTGTAAAATATATTTGAGCTTTAAATCAAAATATCTTCTAGATACAAGGATCTGGGTTTTCTTAACAGCAATTGTATTCTTACTGAGTTACAACTGATACTGAGTAGCAGAATTCCTGCCATTAATTCAAAGATTTATCAGTTTATGTCTTAACTACATAATCATACCCATAGGTCAATCCCAGAAACGTTTTTTGGCATTTATGCTCAACTTTCTTTCTTTCTTAGACTTTGAAAATCATTTAAGAATTCTTACTTTGTAAGCACTAACTTCCTGCCTTGCACTGAGCTCCATTAATCTTTGCTGAATGAACTTTCTGAAAAAATATATGAAGAAACGGAAGTTACTGTAATTGAGCTATAAAATATTTGCTTTGTAAATACCAAATAAAACTGTATAAATATTATGCATTTTAGGAGGGGTGGGGAAATTTTGTTTTCATTTTTCTATCTTATTAGATAGGAAAATAACCAGTATGTAACCAGGAGTTGATAGTTCTCAAGTAACAAAGATCAGCAACTTGAAACAGAACTTCTCTAAGAACAATGCCATTAATGTTAAAGGAAGTCAAGACTGATTAAAGAAAAAAAAAAGAAAATTCATGAATACAAGGTATTCATCCTAACTGTGATTTGGGTAAGTCATTAAACCTGACTGAATGGGGATAAAGGTAACCAGCCCACATGCTGCAAAGGCTATGGATGAGAAGCAAGTGGGATGCTGTACATGACCGTGCAGAAAATGGTAAAGTGATACATAAGCTATTAGGATGGACAAGTGCACAATGTAGAGAATGGGAGTGCTTTTGAAGTATTTGGAAACAAGTGAGTCGCTGGATGGAAAAAAGGGTTAAAAGGGGAGGAAGTGTTTCACAGGCTGGGGGTGGTATAGGGCTCAAATGACACCCCAAAAGTGGCTTCACTTTGTAGTTAACAGGAAGTTTGTGAAATTTCCTAAATTAGATGAAAGACATAATGTGGCAGTTGCTTTTTGTACTGCCAAGATTTGGTAACTAAATGGTAATGAGCAGCTTAGTACATATAGGGTATCATGGTGGCGTTAATTATCCCGACTAAATACCATGCTGATTCTCCACCCTTAGAATGGTGGGATAGCAGGCAGGAGGCCAAGGATCTTGTCATCTTGGGTCCTTCCAGGTTGCTATTTGTTTTTCTTTTCATCCACTGATCAGACTGTAAAAGATTGGTGTCAGGCTGTCCTAGTCATAGCTGGAGGAGGAAACTTTCCTGGGGTCTCACTTTCCTGGGGGGCTTAAATTACTGAAAGTTCTAGGTGTAAACTATCAGCTAAGGCAAAGGTCCTGATCCTTCTCAAAGCCCAGCGAGCTCTTCCCCAAGGATGACGTGTTCAAGAAATGTTTATTACATCAACAAGGGTAAAAGTGACCAATATTTTGAACCATTTTTGCTTTTATTTTTTTGGTCAGGGAATTGAGGGATAAGATGACAACTCTAATTTTGGAA
Source organism: Hipposideros armiger (assembly GCF_001890085.2). Classification (NCBI taxonomy): domain Eukaryota; kingdom Metazoa; phylum Chordata; class Mammalia; order Chiroptera; family Hipposideridae; genus Hipposideros; species Hipposideros armiger. The sequence continues at coordinate 1,204,617 of NW_017731710.1, forward strand.
CATGTTGGGGATGTTCTGAAGGCAGAACTTCCAAATGGAGATCTCCATAAGCAACTAGAAATACATAACTGAAACTGTAGAGAGGTGTTTTTGTGCCCCTCTCTACATCCTATGAGCCCCATCAACGGCTTGTGTATGGTGACCCATACATACATGAGCATCTATACCAGGGGTCAGCAGACTTTTGAAACGGAAGGGCCTCCAAGGGTCAGCAAACTGCAGCTCACGAGCCACAGGCTCTGAAGTAAAATTGAAAATAAAAATAAAACTATCATAGTTTTATTTATAAAAATTTTAAAGGAAATTATTCACATAATGGTGATTATGTAAAAATGTATTTATGGCTCTCGAATTATTTTTAAATTGTTGTGAGGGACAGGATTGGCTCTTCCAGGGGTCGGCAAACTTTTGAGACAGAACGTACCCAAAGAGTCACATATGGCTTGCGAGCCACAGTTTGCTGACCCCTGGTGGCTCTTCCGTTTCAAAAGTCTGCCGGCCCCTGGCCTACATGCTCATGTATGTATAACGTCAATGTGCTGGAGAGTTAGTCTCATGGGGCAACCCTTGGTCAACGGTGGATGAAAGCCAGTACAAATGCTTCCCTCTTCTATTGTTCACTTGTGTATTTCTGCAGTGTTTCTATTCATTTGACATAGTTGATCATATATTCCCCCTCCTTCCTTGCTCACTCTTTACTCCTGTCCTTTGGTATCACTTCCCAAAGGGAGCTTTCTGCAAACAAACCCTTATCAAGGAAGCTCACATCACAGGTTCTGCTTTCTGAGAGAAACCCGGGGGCTAGAGGTTAAGACTAACAAAGAGACAACTAGTAAAATGATGAGTAGATGAATGCTCAGATGAGGGAACACCAAGAAAAAGGAACATCTCCAGTTAGGGTTGAGATGGGTGAAAATAGTAGCAAAAAGGGACAGATTAATTACTGGTAAGAAACAGAACCACAATAATATATTGTAAGCACTGGATAGACCAAGAGATCAGGATAATGACACACATATTTTAAGTCTCTCCGCATTCTAAATTCTGATCTAGCCATTGTCCATTTATTTAGTCTTCTTAGAATTCTGTCATTATGATGTCATATTCTGCTTAAGAACTTTGTCATCTACTACTCCCTCACTACTTCTATGATCAAAGACTCAGAGGACGTGGGAGATGGAAAAAGAAAAGAGGGGAATGTGGTATGAGGGAAAGAGAGGATCACTCCTAATAGCAAGGCATAAGAAAACAGATACCGTATTTGCCGGCGTATAAGACGATTTTTTGGCCCTGAAAAATATGCCTCCAAGTGGGGGGTCGTCTTATACGCCAGGTACACTTCAGATAGACTGCCCATAGTGCTTGCCCCGTGCCATAGTGGCCTCCCGATGCCTGCCCACTTCATTCCACATACCGTTCAGGCATCAGCAGCGCTGCTGGGTGTATGCTCGGCTGTTATGCGATTTTGCTGTTATGCGATTTTACCACACTCGCAAAATCGCACACAGCCGACCATACACCCAGTATGATAGCGCAAAATCGCGAATCGCGATACCATACTGGGTGTATGGTCGGCTGTGTGCGATTTTGCGAGTGTGGTAAATTCGGGTTACCGTATATTTCTTTACATATGCATTGAAGATTCGCGATTTTGCGCTATCATGGTGCCTGTTAGAATGTTGAAGAGTTCGCACTTGCGCACTAGTGAGGTCCCAGGGAGATGCTGATGCAAGGGTGGACCAGACTGCTATAGTGACAGGGCGGGCAAACAGGGAGCAGGGACCAATCAAATCAGGCTTTGTATACAGCCAACAGCCAACCACAATAGTGCACCATTGTACAGTACAGCATAGAAAATGTCGACCAGTCAAACCCCTATCATCCCTATCATGGCACCAGCCAAAAGAAAGAAGTATGATGCAAATTTTAAACTGAAAGTTATAAACTTTGCTAAGGAAAATAATAATTGTGCTGCTGCAAGACAATATGGAGTAACAGAAAAGATGGTTCGGGACTGGAAATCAAATGAGAAAGCATTAAAGAGTATGCCAAGGGGTAAGTGTGCATTAAGAAGAGGCACCCCACACTGGCCAGAACTCGAAAAACATGTAGCAGACATGGTGGCTCAACATCGCCAAAACGGTTATGTGGTGACACGAAATACAATACGCTTGTTTGCACTTCAGTGGGCCAAATCAAATCTGATATTGTTTTACCTTTTATTTGGTGTGTGGAAGGTGTGCAGAAGAGGGGGTAGTCTTATACGGCGAGTATATAACAAACTCTGTATTTTGAGTGGAAATGTTAGGGGGTCTTATACGCCCAGTCGTCTTATACGCCGGCAAATACAGTAGTACCATGTGACTAGTTTGGGTTAGCAAGTGTTAAATAACATACGTTTAATTTTCTCGTTTCCTCAGTTTGCTTTTTCCAAATGCTTATTTTATATCCCCTAGAAACATTCTTTCTTGTAGCTCTCAATCATCCTTAAAAATAAGAGCTCCAGGACCCCTTGAAATATTAGAGAAAATGGGATCTTGCTTAATAGCTCACTAGAATGAAGTTGCTGAACTGACAAGAAACAATGAAAGCCATCAAGAAATCTTTTCAATCATCTTGTTAGCATTTCTTCTCTTATTGGAAAGCTCTCTTTCATGAACACAAAGAATAAAATTCACAAAGTACTCGTGGATTTTTACCTCGAATGATTTTCAGTACTAATTACATACATCCAGCTAATTGTTCCTTTTTGCATTTCCCTTGGCTTAAGTATGTTTAAAAGTGGCTAGAGCTGTCTCATAGTTTTCTCATTGTGGTTTCTTGAAAGGATATAGAAAGCATACTGATGAGGGATGTCCACAGCAACTAAGAACAGAATATCTGACTTCTTCCAAAAGTCACTAGTGATTTTAGCATACAGTTCATAAAATATTAATATTTATAAAAAAAGAATCCCATCATACAATCTGAACGCTACCACAAAACTTGCAAATTAGAAAGTTTAGCTTACTACTCTTCAAGGTGTTTTAGAAGTTAGTATTAAACAAAAGTGATTTTCTTATCCTTCCCACAAGCATTTGATACTCTAAAAAAATATACAGATAAAATTACAAGGATTTAGCTACTGACTCTTGCAAAATTTGAACATTTTCGTGTAACAAAGAACAGAATCAGTATGCTTAAGTGGTTTTTTTCTTTAATTGTACTATGGCAAACTGGTTTATCATGAGAATTTAAGGATAAGGTCCTTTAGCCACCTGGTACTAGAGAATTGAGAAAATTGATAGGAATGGAATAATTTCAAAATAAGAGTTGGAGCTGTCATCCCAGAGGAAAGGCCTTGACGTCTTGCTCCTTGACCCTTTGGAATGTTTGAATTGGGCAAAATAGTCTTTGGATTGGGCCTAGCCAAAACTGTATTCCAAACAACTATTTGTTAAGTTAATAGGAAAGCAGACATCCTGACTGTGAGAACTGAAAATTAAGGACATTCTTTAGAAGTTGCACCGCCACGTGGAGCTAAAGAATAACTTAGCTTATTAGCACCAATGGAAATTCCTTCCTTCTATTCCTGTAATTATTTCCTTTCCCTTTCTTATAAAAACCCCTTGCCTTTTCCCCGTAATCAAGACATAATTTGTGTTTCTGTCTGAATCTGTGCTCCCAGATTGCAATTCTTTTTTATCTCAAACAAATGCCTGTTTCCTCTCACTTTGGCATTTCATTTTTAGATTAACAGAATATACTATTTGATGTTATATTCAGAAATGACTTAAGTATGTGCTAGCTGGAGGGAGAGAAGCTCAGGAGAAGCAAGTGAGTTTCATTAATTATGGTAGCCGCGGCATACTCTTTTCCCAAAGAACTGTTGAGTACATGGGATACAGGCAATCCCCAACCTAAGTGTGGCTGGCTCAGGTGTGTCCCTTCCTTTCCCATTCTCACGCGGACATTTCTGATGTAATTAACTATAGTGACTCTTGAAGGGAGAGGGGTAAAGGCAGCATGTCATAATTTTAAGGGCAATTTGTGAAAGCACATTCAATGTTACAATATAATTTTACATTTAAAAGATGAAAAAAATACCTGCTGCAGTACCAATGCAAGTAAAGCTCAGATTTGTAAAAGTTATGTAACTCAATTTACTGTAGCAGGTATTGGCAAAGAGGGTGGGTGGCTACTGGAGTGGTATAATCATCAAGGGTGGTGGGACAGAGAAGAGGGTGGCTATATGCTTAGTTTACCCACAAGGGGGCAGCATGCTTACAAAAGGCCTGGGCAGCACGGCTCCAAGTTTCTAGATCCTTTGTCTATCCCAACTTGCTTATTTCTCTCTCAGCATCTCATTTTCTGTTATCGTTGCCTAACATGGAAAGCTGGCAAGAAGGTTTTAGGGAGAATGAAAAGGCAACATCATCTAAATTCCCGAAGAATTACTTTTCAATCACTAATAAGGAAAGTTAGAAAGAAAAAGCAAGCGAGGAGGAAAGAAACAAATGGAGGAAAGAGCGAATACAGAAGTGAGGAAAACAGATGAAGGGATTGGGAACCCATTCTAATTTCCCCATTGCTATTAATCCCCCCTTCATGACTGATCAAACCAACTTTTGCTCCACCTCTTGATCCATGGAGAGGACTTGCCCAATTCCACTCTTGCTCCTGGTCTAGTTTCTAAAACCCCAACTTCATTCCCTTGCTCAAACCAACCAGTCCTGGTTCAGGTTACAGTAGCCAAGCATTAGACATTGGTGGAAATCCTTATAAGTGACAAGATTAAGGAACTTGAAGTCCCTATTTCTATTGCTGAAGAAGATGGATGTATGTGTTCCTAAGATCCTGGGTTGGCACTCTGAATACATTTTCTGAGAGATGTTTTCATTAACACAGTTAGGGTGTATGACATCATTAGTCCTGTTTTCAGGTCTATTACTGGGCTAAACACGGTCATTTATGGGCTGGGTTGGGAATTTAACCACCAGGGTACTATTAAAAACACTTAATAACAAGTAGGGCACAGGAAACAAAACAACCTTGTCTGTGTCTTACAGCTGAATATCAGACTGTTGACTACAATATGCTTCTATGGAAACCTGATATTTCAGGTTCAATGATTTACATTTGGCTCTATGGAGACATCAGGGACTCCAATTCATCAAACACTTGTTCAGCAGGGCCACAGAGCTCTAAAACTCACACTCAATCTGCCCTATTTTGGAAAGAAAATACATCAAGATATTCTCTCTTCCCTCACTTTCAAAAAACTGCAACAGGACACTTCATTCTTCTTCAGAGGAGATATCATTATAAGTACTAATAATCTTGAATTTATTTCCAGCTTCCTTTGTAGTACAGAGCCATTGCAAAATATTACTTATGACTTTCTCCCCTCTCTCTTCTGTATTGTTAGGCAGGTGAATAAACGAGAAAAAAGCTAATAAATGTTAAATCCATTTCATAGGTATACTTTAGGATGATGTTAGCAAGTTTCACTTAAACTGTAAAAAGTTCCTCTAATATTCAAGTGATAACTAGGTTGAATGAGAATAAGTTACTGCTATATTATGTATTTATTCATTTTTTAAATAGAACCTGGATGGGGTACATAAAGTATACAGTTAGGATTGCTGTATGTTCACAGGTTATACTTTGGGACTATGTTATCTTAAAATTCAGAAAAATAACAAATAAACCTACGCTAGTCTTATTAAATGTAGGCTTTGGATAGTCCACTAACTGAGCTATATAAAAGCATAAATGAACTTTAATAGTCTACTTCAAAAAAAAAAAGTCTGTCATACAGTTAGCACAGCTTTTGTCATTTAAAAAGAAAACACTTTGGTACATGACTCATCTTCCTAATGGTGCTAATTAGAAATCAAAGTATATTGCTCAAGCTATAGGCACCAGAAATCACGATTTTTGGATTGATTGTGTGATACGTAAATCTTCAGAATTTCACATAAGGAGCTTTCTTTTCTTTTCTTTATTTTTGTTATAAGTATTCTGGTAATATCAGAAATGAATTTACCTCTGAAGCAACTCAGAGACTATCCTTTGGTTTTATTTTTCATGAGTAGTGATAGAGGTTAAAGAATTTAAATCAATTAAAAATTTTCTTTCGATGATGGTGATACCTCAACCAAGGACAGGCGGAAGACTCCACTTTATTGCTGGCCTTAGGTTATTCTGATGATTTATTAGAGCAAGCAGAGATAAGAGTTGAAAGTGATTATCAATTAGTACATGTTCATTTGGTATAAAAAATATGACCAGAGCCTTTACCTTTAAGATTTTAAAATCAACTTTCCAATTTGTAGTTATATAAAACTGATGAATCAATTTATAAACCCAGGCAACCAATAATGCCTAGAAGATTAACAGACCTGGTAATCTAAAATAGGTCACTGGCAGTAACAAGATTAAAAGCTGGAAATGTTTGCGCTGAATAAAAACTTTCACTAAAATTCAAAATTATTAAGAATTCCTTTTATATAACTTAGTACCCTTACGACTGAAAATAAAATATAGGACAGTTCAAAAGTAAATATTTTATTTATATTAAATGCAATTATTTGAAACCATAAAAATTTTTGATTTATTTAAAGAGGGATTTTCTTTAGGAAATCCTAAGGATATATATTATATATATATATACACACATACACACACACACACACACATACATTTAGACATATCTGAGTTTATGGGCAAAGTCCCCACCATGTTTTTATATACTAATTATTCTCTAAAAACGGCCCAATTTTTGCCTTCTGATCAGCACGGGAGTTTGGACCTGCTCCGTTTTTGACGTGGGCCGCTTCACTCCTCCTTAGGCAATCTGGTGGTTCTCCGCTCCAGGGAGGTCACCATATTGATGCCAAATTTAGAGTGGACATCCTATGGGCATAGCGCACTGAAGTCCAGAATGCCTGGGCTCAAGCGATCCTCCTGCCTCTGCCTCCCGAGTGGTAGGGACTACAGGCGCGAGCCCCAAACCCGGCAATTTTAGCTTTCTGAAAAAGTCTTATTTCAAAACAAATTAGCATTCAAGCAATCAAATTCTGTAATTTTTTCCACTATCACAGAATTTGAAAATTGAGATACTATATATTATTTTTGGATCTAACATAAGAGAAAGAGAATTATTAGAAAACCTCTGTTGACATGTTGAGAGAATGGAGAGAATCAATAAAAAGTTGGAGATTTTTTTCCGAAGCCACCTGTGGGACCCCTAGCATGATGCATCAGGAAAGGCTCAGAACAGTATGCTTCCAGAGGAGTTATGGGAACAAAATATAAACCTTAACTGTGATCTGGGTCTCCTAGGTAAAGGGAAGGAACTGATTTCGACCCAGGAAAGAGAGTAGAGAAGCATCTTAGCAACTATAGTTGTATTTTCGATATATGTCTTCCCCTAAGATTTTCTGAAGTTCTATGTCTCTGCAATTCCAGTTTTGATCATTGAGGTGCGTAATAAATTACAGGAAACCACAAGGTTTATTTCCAGAGGTACTACATAACTTCAGATTCACTTTTATATCAGTTTTTTAAATCTAATTTTTGTAATATCCTATTGTTTTCTAGAACTATCTCTAGCTTTATAGACAAAAAGCTTTTAAGAAAGTTATTTTCTATGTATCTGACCAGTTTTCTGGGAGTGTGAAATTTTGAGGGAAGGCTTTTTTACTATTTTATTGACTAATGGGTCTTTATTAGGCTGCTTTCAAAGTGTATGATATACACTGTGGTGGTTAAATTTCAATAGCACCGGTCTCTGGAGTGAAGGTCTGAATTTGGATTCATGAAATGCTGATTTTTAAAGCATTCCAAGGGGCAAAATCATGAAGAAAACATTTTGTGGGAAAATACATAAATTTTTTGTTAACCAACATGTATTTTTTTTAATTCAAAGAAAAAAATGATTTAACATCTTTTAAAGGGTTATCCTAACATAAAATCCCTCTTTAAACATAAATAATTTAAAGCAGTACATTATTTTGGTTCAAACAGGCAAATATAAATATGCAAACATTTGTCTTACTTTCCAGAGTAACCGCTTTCATTTGATAAAATATTCAAATTTGAACATTTTAAAACAAGCTAAAACAAGTTTTAGCTTAATTTATATTAAAAAAATGTACTTTACTCCATTAGAAATTCTATGTCGAAGAACATATCAAAAATTCTCAACAAATTAAAATTAAATATTAATAGAGAATTTCACAAACACTAAAATAGAGGAGTGTCAGTTCTTATTTGCAAACTGCCACTCATACTTCTGAACCTTCACCTGAACCAATCACACTCTTTGCCACCACAGAGTTAATGCGAGGAGCTGTAGGTCACTGTAAAACTGACTCTACATAGCTTAGCAAAGACCAAATACTGGAAGGAGGCGATGAACAAGGAATAAGGACACACAATTAAAAATTATCTTCAGGACATATTTCACCCATCTTTAAACTCCGCTTTGGGAATACAGGGCACACACTACCCCTTCCCTCCTGGCCTTCCAACAAGGCATTCACAGCTTGGTGTCTATTTAAGCAGGTCAACGCCAAGCTGAGATAAGCCTGCACAAATAGGAGTTTTCTTGGGATAAGAAAGAAGTCTAGAGAATTCAGGCTCTCCATGTCAAGTGACCCAGCATTTGTATCCCCCCCTCAGCCCTACAACTGTCTTTCTGCCCAATTATGTATCACCTGGTTTTCTTATCCTGTGACTTGTAAAAGTCATGCTATGAACTCTGAAAAATGATGACTGAAAAATCTGAGTAGCCTGAAAAACTGTACTACATTTAAAGAGTTCTATTAGATATTATATGTAAGAAAATTCTACAAATCCCACCTGATGATCCAAATATATGGTGTTCCTTTGAAGATGATGTGAAAGAATTTCATTCTAGTAGGCATCAATCAAGAAACAAAGGAGCAGAGAAAGAAGGTGCAGATTTCATGAAAAGATCAATTTTGAAATAAGAAAAACAGGTAATTTACCACAACCTATTATATCACAGTACATGACAACTTTCACACACATGCTCCCCTGTAATCGGTTCACACGACATATATAAATTATTGTAAAATTACACTTAGTTTTATAAGATATTAAATAGACATGCATATAAACTGAAATATTAAGCAGAACAATCCTTTAAATGGCTTTAGCGGACTCAATGTTAGAAGCTTTACAGATTAATTCTTTTTTGCAATAAGGTATTACTTCTTTGGATATTTCTCATATAATCAGAGGCTATTAAACCCTTTGAGAAATGTTTACATTCGTTCAGTCTCTTTAATCAAGAATAAAGGAAATATCTTAAAATTAATCTTTGACATTTAATAGGTAGTATTATTAAAACTATAATCAATTTTCAGTTTATTGCTTTATGGGAAATTGTAGGACTTTTCAGTATCGGTTTCACCAGATGTGGAAGTTACAGTACTTGGTACATGACAACATTATTTTGAAGGCTGTATGCATTTCCTTCCTCATAACCAAAAGTTGGCAGGTGAATGGGTGGGTGGAAGGCTAAGGAGAAATGCATCCTACCTGTATTTTCCTTTAATCATGTATCCACAAGTGTATTCTCAAAGGGTCAATAGGAGATCCTAAAGTTGTTGCAATGATGGTATGGGCTCATGCTTGACACTAATGGCACTGATCAAGCTGATTAATGAGCGGCTCGAAATAAATGACAATGGCAGATGACACAGACAAATCTCTTCATAGCTGACCTTTGGGCTGTGGGCCTCAAGCTTTAGCTGCATGAGCTGTGCTAACGTATGCTCCCGGATACTACTCAGTTCAGCTTGCTGCCGTCTCAGCTTTATGAGCAGCAGCGTAAGCTCCTCTGGCTGAAGGAGTACAATTTAAGAATCCAAACAGTGGAAAACAGATTAATTGTTGTCTTAAGTGACAGATATTAAACCAAGATTTCTTGGCAAGTTTTCTCTTATGGTTGACATCAAACATAGTGCCTAGGCACTATGATGATAGGTCCTACATAAATGCATAGATATCTAGAGAAATAGAAGGAACAGTGTTACTTCAAAAGATACAGCAAAACCACAGTAATTAAGGCATTTTCTCAGAACTCATGAGAGAAATTTAAATGTTAATCATAAAAAAACACAATGCCAAAACAAAAAAACAATGAATAACAAAGGTTTGTACATGAGAGGTATTAAGAGATATTTTAATAAGATGTTTAAGAAAAATGACACCCAAGACTTTAATACCAACAGAACATACTGGCATGTCCAACAATCTACAGAGCCGAAGGTAAATAAAAAGAATTAAAATCCATGTGAAACTTGGATGGTATCTTTACATCATTAAACTCAGTACCTGGAATCTATTAATTGCTTCTTAGCTATATTTTTAAATGCCACTGTCAGCACTTTCGTAGGATATTTTATACGACCAAAAGACCAGTTTTGACTTTTTAAGAAAAAAAAAGAATGCATCTACTACACACAGAAAGTTTCCATGGGTGCATACACCTCCTTCCACATTCTGGGAAAGCACAGAACCTTCTGGCTCCTGACTGGTTAGTATAGTCTCTAAGGGGAAGAGAATTTCACAGGTAGAGAGAATTCCTGAACAGGCCACTCTGATACATTTTTCTTCGTTAGGAATGCAGTGAAGTATGGACGTTGGCAGTGTTCTAGGCCATAAAATATTACTTGGTGTTTCTCTGAGCTTTGTTATGATTAAAAACTGCAGACAGGCCAGAGGGAGGCTCTCCTCACTTAGGGCTACAGCGTGCTCTTTAAAACTTCCAGCTAAAAAGCATTCCTGAGACATGTTTTGTCTATACCATAGCATTACACTAGCTCTCTTCTGTTCTGCTCACGTGCTGTTGCCCTTTTTTCCCCCCCAGTACAATTTTGTTTTAGGGACAGAAATAATTTTTAACTGTTATTTGAGAGTGCCGAATCCTAACCACTAGACCACCAGGGAACCTTTTAACCATTATTTGAAATTATATTAAAAACTTTGGCCTTCAGGTGAGAAAAAAAAATGTCAAGACATAAATCACAGTTATTACTGGATTCTTTAGATAACACTGAGCATCTATATAGATGTGACAAGAATCTTTTAAATAGTCAAAAGAATGTGTGTATGACCTGAAGACATTTCCTAACAGAAAAAGAATGGCTGCTTTTGATCTGATGCCAGCCACATCTTGTGACCTCATCACTGTGGGACAGTCCATGTCTCATGATCATCATATCAAGTTCTTGAGTTCTGTCCAGGGAGAAGGCAGGGTGGGGTAAGGAATTTAGATATTCTAAGACCAAGAGTGATATCTGACAGAAATACCAAACGAGAAAGTCTTGAAACTCTGGTTTATTATTTATGGAATTAAAGAAGTAAAAAAGTTTTTCAAAAGCGTGAAAAATTCAATAAGTTTATATTTAAAATTTGAAGCAAAATAAAAAGAGGCACGTTTGACCCTTTCTCTCCCCCAGCCCCACCCAAAAAAGTAGGAGATGGTAAATTCATTTTATCTTAAATATCCACTAGAGGGAGCAAGGCAGAAGAGAAAATTTCATAGTATGGTATTTAGCATTATCTTATGAATAATGTCTGTTTCTTTGTCAGATCAACAGCCTAAAAATTTTAAATTCCAACTTTTAAAAGTTTTTAGTTTTAGTCAAGCAGTGTTTGTAACCTTTAATAAATAAGTCACAAGTAGTTTTAAGCCAGGAAATCTTCCTTATATCTAAGCGTGTAAAAGACGAAAAATGAAATAAAAGAATGTCTGCAAAATACATATAAGATGAACTATTTTTTTTTATTACTGCGAGAAGAGTGTTTTTTTAAGCAAGGAAAAACTACATCTGTCCTCAAATCACATCTTCACAGAAAGTGAAACTACCTACTGACATTAAAGCCTAGTTTCCCTGACAAAAGAATGCCATTAAAATAAAAGGAAGTGGGCCGGCCAAGCGGCCCAGTTGGTTAAGAGCTCGCACCAACAGCAGTTCGATTCCCAGCCCAAGCTGAGTAAATAAATAAAATGAAGTGATGAAAGGTCATTTTTTCTCTTTAATTTGAAGAATAACAGTGTCCTGGTAATATAACTCCCTCCCAATTTGACCACAACACTGAGAATGAAATTATAATGGTTAAGTGTTTTTATAGTCTCTCTTTTTCTGCATAAATATGTAAATCAGTTTCTTTTCCACTCTAAAGTAGTTAATCTAAGAATCCACCGGAAAAACTTCTTAATAGGATTGTAGCTTGACTATACTTGGTTGCTTGCTGGATTTGTTCTGCTGATAACTACTCCAACTTCTGTTTTAAGAATGACGGAATTCACATCCAATGAAGTAAAGAAACACACCCAGGTTATACAATAAACCTTGAAAATATAATCTTATATTTAGGCAATCAGATATTTAGGGAGATGTATCCAATAAGATTCTAAAATGGCTACATGATTCCAAATTATTCTGATGAGCATCTCTTCCACAAAAACAGTAATGGTTTTTCTTTGCGGGGCACTGCTCTAAAAATTCAAACTTAAGAGCTATGTCAGATATGTGCTATCATGTGTAGCACATAAATAAAACATGGTATGGTAAATAAAGGTATCGCACTCACCGTTTTGCCTTGGAGGTTCTGGGGATTAACAGACTGTAAAGTTAGGCCAGCTGGCATTGACCTCCTGTCAGGCACATAAACATGCTAGGAAAATAAAAAAACAATACAAATTGTGTGGTCAACGTCAGTGATGACAAATCTTAAATTCAGACTGTAAAATACCATTTAAAAATTGCTGTTAGTGCTTATGAAAGAAGGTAGATGCTAAAACTTCTTGATGGGAATACAGATGCTGATGAACTGAGTAACTCGATATAGTCTGGCTCAGTGGCTCTGAAACTTATTGGTCTCAGGACCCCTGTGTATTCTTAAAAAGAAAATTTAGTGACTAGAGTGGTATTGTTTGACAGTTTTGCAAATCTCTAATGCTTTGGCTAGATTTCATATCTGCTTCTGTATTCAATCCATTGTGATAATCTCTTTTAGTGGAAGTACATGAAGAAAATCCACCCTCGATAAATACACTGATAAGGAAAGAACTTTAATAGCTTTTTTGGATAATTGTAGATATCCATCTTTTATATTGCACCAAAGCTCAAAAAGTGGTATTTTCTCAGAGGTTAGTTGCAAAAGGGTATCTGTAACCATATCGATGAACGTTTTACAGCAGCATTTATTAGTGTACTTGCGCTTTAAGTGATTCTATATTATCGAACATCGTCCATGTGGAAAGTATTGGTTCAGTGAATCATGCAGATGTTCGCAATGTTGACACAGATCAATATACAATATTAGTAACTCACATTTTAATACCACCGCTGATCTTTAAGCACTGGAAAGCTGTCAAGCTCACTGTGGCAGAAACAAGATTTTCAAAATTCTCATTTGTGCTCGGAGACTCAAATGTTGTAATCAGCGACAAATACTGTCAGCTCTTTTCCTTGAAGTGACAGGCTAACATTTCACTTTGAGATGTGTCTGTCAGATACCAAGTCTGAACAACTATAGTTTGTCTGTCACTCGTACTTTCAAGTAAAAATGGTGTTTCAGGAAAAAAGCAGCTAGTTCAGCTTGCAACTCAAATACTCATGCGAGTGTTTTTCTGGGAGACAACCACTAGTACTTTAGTATGCAATAGAAATGCTTGAAGTATATTTCCCATGCCATCACACAGAATAGTAAAATGATAAAAATATCCTTTACTGTTTCATCAAAGGGATTCTTAAGTGAAACTGCTCCTTTTAAGTGAAAGTGTTCCTTTACTTATTTTTATTGCAAGTATGTGGCAGTGAAGCACACAATGACTTCTAGCACGGTTTGAAGCCACTCCTTTGATTTATGCTAAGGTACCGGTGCTTTTATACCCCATTGCTTTTGCACTATTAGAAAATGGTAACACAAGAAATAATACCTCTTTATTGTTGTTGTTGTTATTATTATAAAAATGGCTTTGAGCTTACTAACAGACTCCCTGAAAGCATCATGGGGACTCTCAGAGATGCCCCCCAGGAAGTCCATGGACCATACTCTGAGAATCACTGATCACATCAAGATGATAAGACAGTTTGAAAGAAAAATTTGGCAGTGTTGGGGAAGTTTTTTGGAAGGAGGAGTTAAAACAGGAGCTTGACAGAGAACATATATTCATCTCATATTTATTGTTGAAACAGATAAATTTTGGCCAATATGAAAAATACTAATAACCATGAGAACATCTTTCAACCACACACTACAAAGATGTATTTGATCAGATTTCTCTTGAATATTGTTACTATGTTTATCAAACACGATTTAGCCTTTGGATGTACAAACAGCAATGAACTTTGTTACAAGAAAGTTCAAAGTGAGCCACCCCTCCAAAAGAAAATTATTGGTTGAAAAATCAAGCAAATGCTTTACACGATGATGTAAGTGAAGGATTCAGCCTGTCACAAGGTTAAGAACAAGTGCATGTGGTAATGGTATAAAGCAAGAAATTCTTTGGAATTAAAAAGAAAATGACGGGACAATTCCTTTTCACTTTCGAATAGACATTAGAGAGCTGGCTGTATACACAGGTGTCTGATCAAAACAACCACTTTGGCATGATGAAAAGCTGACTGATACAAAGCACTGGGAATTCACTTCCAATAACCTACTAAGCAACACTTAAACTAAATTAAGGTACACATTAAAACATGATCTCTAAGGGACCAGCCGAGTGGCTCAGTTGGTTAAGAGCACGCTCAAGAGTGCGATCTCTGAACAACTAGCGGTTTGATTCCTGGCCCAGCCCGAGCTGAGCTGCCGCTGAGCTGCCAACAGGTGGCAGGATGGCTCAGGTAAAAAACAAACAACCACGATCTCTCTCTGAACCTTAATTTGTTAAAAGTATATATACCAGTAAGCATTGTCACTCTAATATTAAATCGGGTATCTAAGAAGATATTTCAATATGCCATATATTCAGCTGGTTAGAAGATGAGGCAGGTATTTCTATCTTAGTCAAGAACAGGATGAGCTTAATGCAAGACTGCAGGTATGCTAGAAAGGGCAGATGTAGAATTTGCAAGTGAATGAAGAGCCAAAAACAATTGCATGTGGCCTTAACCTGCATGGAAAGCTGATGAGATATGCTATGAAGCAGAGAAGAATGTATAATGCCATCTACTCAAAAGAACCGTTCCTGTGCTCCTTAGAGATGAAGCATCGCAAGCTCAGGTATTATACATGAGATTTTGACACTGCAGGATATTCGTCCTTAATTTTTAAAACAAGGTAGATAAGCTACCTTGCTTATCTCCTCTCTATGTTCTTGTCTCTCACATTTAAAAGAGAATAATGTACTCAAAGGAAAACAGAGCATCCATAAAGTAGTAGTTAACACAAGATTAGCAAACATCTTACCTTTGGGTGATGAGTCCTGTGCCTGCGGTCTATCGTCACATCTCCTCTCTGAATTGGGGAAGACACTTCTGATCTGTAGGTTCGCTGAGGAGAGTATCCCTGATAAGCAGCTATTGACCCATGGGAGGGTGATGTGGGAATAGAGTGCATTGTCTGGTCCGAAATATTAACCATGGTTTTCGGGCTGGTCAATGTACCATGACGAGGGAGGGTGCTCTGCTTATTATAAAACCGACGCTGCTGCCATTCATAGAGCTGCCACATCGTGTCGTCTCTTATTGATCTCCGTTTCTCTTCTGCTCCAGGTCCTACTGTTTTATCATGAGTGGAAGGGGTTACACTGCAGATACTCTCAGGCCTGGTCTTGCTGTTTCTCGGGAGTGTTCTATAACCTTCGGGATAGAGGGCCACAACCTGTGCCCTGTGGCTTGGCATATTTCTTGGTAATGTTTGGTAAGAAATTACTCTAAAACGAAAGAATCATCGAAATGTAAAAATGAAGGGGAGGTTCTAAATTAAAGAGTACACTTTTTTTCTTCTTCTGGAAAGTAAAATATATATTAGGATGTATTTTTTAAAATATCAAAATATTAAAATACTGCACATTATACAAGGTATAAACTATTGATCAGGTTTTAATCTTTGTGAAATTTAATTTGATGGGTTTAATACCTTAAGTAAACAGCATCTATATCACTTACATAAAAGATAATTAATGCCACACAATGTACAGTTTGGTTTAAAAAGAAAGAATACTTATTATACTCCTTTTAGAAACTAAGAATAGTCAAGATCTAATCGTAAGTCTGTCTCCACAGCTTACTTGATTTATATAAACAAACTCCTATAATCTCATTCTCATACATCTCATCAGAACAGTTAAATAGAATTTCTGTGTGTGGATGGCATACTGAGTTTTTGAGTTGTGCGTATAGAACATGAAGACAGAAGATGAAGTACTGCAGGTCTATATGACTACTTTACTGTACCATTTCCTTCAGAAAGCACGACTGTTTAAGGGAAGAAGTGTATCAGCACACCTATGGTTTGAAGAAATAATTTCCCTTGATAACTCTTCTTAACTTGAAATATAAAAATGACTTAAAGCTAAAGCTCAAAAGTTAAAGACAAATTACTTAAACACGACAACATTTCAGATGTAAAACTGCAAATCCCAGAAATTTTACAGTGTTTCTGGCATGGAAGTTAAAAATTCCATCTCCTGAATGGTATCAACATTTTGGGGGGAGGGCTTTTTAAAGCAATCTAAAAATTTATGTACATTAAATATCCAAAATAAAGTTCTTATAAAATGCTAAATTTCTGGATATGGATACATACTAGCATATTACTAAGCACAGATCATTTTAGTTTCTTAAAAGGAAAGAATAAAATAAAATTTCAGTTTACAATTTTTAAAAAAGACACTTTG
The DNA here is from genome assembly GCF_001890085.2 of Hipposideros armiger. Lineage (NCBI taxonomy): Eukaryota > Metazoa > Chordata > Mammalia > Chiroptera > Hipposideridae > Hipposideros > Hipposideros armiger. The sequence continues at coordinate 1,221,490 of NW_017731710.1, forward strand.
ATAAAAACACTCTTTTGAGTTTATCAAAAAATCCTTATATTAATCTCATACTAGGTCAGATATATTACATGAAAAAGATTTGTAAAAGTCAGTTAAAAATTCTAGATAAAGGGCCGGCCGAGTGGCGTGATGGTTAAAAACTGGCTTGGGACGCCAGAGGGCCCCGGTTTGGATCCCACATATGAGGGCCAGTGACACTGCCCTCCACAGCTAAGATGCTGAACAACCTGGAGCTGGGCTGCCGTGGGTCGCCGGTGACGGCGTAGGCTGCAGCCCCTGTGGCAGTGGGTTGCCATGGGCTACCATGTGTAGCCAGCAGCCAGCGTGAGCGGCCAGCAGCCAGAGTGAGCGGCCGTCCAGAAGCCGGCGACTGACGTGCCTTGCCGGGAGGAGCGCAGTGATGGTGCCAACTTGGGCCAGTGAAGCAACGTCCTCCACAACTAGACTGAAGAACAAAAGGACAGCAACTTGTCTGTTCCCCTTTCCCCAATTCCCCAGCACTGTACCCATCTCCCCAATTCCGCAATTAAAAAAAAAATTCTAGATAAAGTTAGCATTTGTTTCCCCATTATCTCTAGAGGTAGGTATAAGGTATAATTACAATTCAAATTTTAAAGGCAAGCACAATCTTTTAATAACAATAACCAAAATAAAATCTAGATTAAAAAGAACAATATTATAAGTATGTATTATGCCACCATCTCCATTGGCATAAATTTACATGCTAATATCAAATGTAATTCAATGAACCAAGCACATGGGAGAGTTAGGACCCCGTTAACTCAGGTTTCCTTACCTCACCTCTTCTTTCAATGTTTAGTTAACACCTTCCCCCTGCTTACGGTATTTCCACCATAGAGTGTATTTTGGAATCGGGCATGCATAATTACACAATATTTTGCTGCCTTCTATTGGGTGTCAAAATGTCAAACATGTTCATGACTATATGGACCAGAAGGAGTCCCATGTCTAATTTGATATGTAATTTACTTAACCATACTCTTAGTACATCTGAGAATCCTTGGCTGATAACCTGGATGACAGAGCTCTCTTTTGACTCAAAGACTTATTGTCAGTAACAATATATAAACACTAAGGTACAAGAAAAAAAATTTCATTGTGATAAGGTGTATTGAATTGGGTGCACCCTGGGCTATGAGGCATGGTCATAATAAAAATCCCCGCAAATCTGTGTCTACTGGGGAAGTAAAACTGTTATTATTCTACAAACCAAAAAAAGTCTCATGTTAAATACACCTTTTTTGTGGCTTAAAGCACCCAGAGGGGATAAGGCTGTGAAAAATACAGAAAAATACAGTAGAAAAAGAGAGAAATAGGAAAAAGCAGCTGAGGGCCAAGTTTTGTTTCTTGCTTTCCTATTAAGTACGGAGGCCTCATATGAATTACTTATGTCTCCTGGGGGGAGGAGGAGGGAAGGAGGGAGGGAGGGAGGGGGGGAGAGAGAGAGAGAGAGAGAGAGAGAGAGAGAGAGAGAGAGAGAGAGAGAGAGAGAGAGAGAGAGAGAGAGAGAGAGAGAAAAGGGTGGTGAGGAAAGGGTGTGACTAGACCAGCTAGAACTAGAATGCAGACCTCTGCCTTCTTTATGCAGCACTCTTCATCATGCCAATGCTTCCCAGGCTTCTAGATTTAATGAAAAAGTACAACAATCCTTCTATTTTAAAATTTTTGCCAAAAGTATGGAAATCATTAAAGAAAAAACCTTTTTGATGGCAATGATTTAATTAAAAATAAAAAGACACCCCCAAATCAGGAAGGACATTCTCCAGAGTCCTTCACATGCCACCTAAACCTGGCCAACTGATTTCTGAGATTTGGTTTTCTCATCTAGACAATGATTTGACCACGAAGTTATGTCACAGCTCTAAAATCCCATGTCATATTCTGTATTTAAAAGACTTCCAATTCCTTCAACCTTCCCCCCTAAACTAAATTTCCTTCATGATGCGGTTGTTCTTCAGCTTTTCAGTGTCTGCTCAAAACAGGCCTGCTAAAAATTCAACCAACTCCTCCTAGGCAAGAACCACCGCAGCGAGGCCAACCATCTGATGACTCTGGGGCTGAAGTGATGGAGAAGAGGACCTAACACTCTGACAGAACCAGTATAAAGAGATGAGTTCTTCGCTGCTTTCCCTCCATGTATATTTCCCACTTCCCCTCTGCTTGGCTTCGTCTTCCTCACTATCCCCATCGTCTCTGTTAACATGAAAGCTACAAACTGGGAAACCTCGAGCTGGCAAGCCCATGGCTATCTGCTTAGGAAGCGTGTCAGGCAGAGAAAGCTGATTTCATCTAAGCAGTTCTGCCCTCGTACTAAAGCAATCTACCCCAACACACCTTGGTTTATTTGATCGTTTATAAATTCAAGAAATACTAGACTGACCTCAATATGCAAAAGGCTCTGGATTAGGTGCTGAACTAGATCACAAAAGCACACACTGAAAATATAAGTGACATTAACTGTATAGCTAGTTTAGAAATATGTGAAAAGGTCATTTATAATCATAAGGAAGGGGTATACATTGTCAATCTAATACACACTAAATACTGCCTAAAAACAAATGTTTAAATTCCAGTTCAGAAAATATAATTACATAAAGCCCCTTATGTCAGTGCTCTGAGGCGTTCATAACATGTGAGCTAGACCCTGCTGTAGAGATGTATACTGAACTTGAACCAGAATCCCATCATGATCATTAACACAGGCTGTTTTTCTACAAAGCTTGATTAACTAATGGCTATAAAGTTTAAAAGGCTCTTCTGCCATCTTTGGACGACTTTTAAAAAATTTTAATAGAAAATTAGGTTATTTATTAAGTAAGGTTATTTTAATCCCATATACTTTTTCGTGGTTTTGAGCTCTGTTTTTTTTAAAACTAGTTTCCTTCAGGGGTTTTCTGCAAAGAAATTCAAATTAAGCAAAAGTGTGATTTAGTTGTAAGCGAAAGCTTAAGAAATGAACACTGTAAGCTCCTTCATCAGGTTTGGCGCACCATTCACCAGCAGCTGCCTGTCAGGCACCATGAAAACCTGTCCCTGTGATTCCGCCATGCAGAACAATGGCTTCAGGCACTATGCATCTTAACAGCGCCTGCCACTCACAAAGCAACGGGAAAGCTCTGCTCACAGATGCAGGGGTCTACTATGTGACTACGTATTAAACCTGTTCTCTTTCCAGCAGCACTTTAATAATAAAAGCAAGCCTTTCATAAAGTTCTACCAAATGAATTACACCACGAATTGCCATTATGTGTCTTTCCTCCAATAAAAATGATTTCATTATTAAATATCACAACTATTTGTCCAGTATGATGTTTATACAATAATGCAGATGATACATCTCCGTGATCCAAACTGGACGCTGGCCAGTGAACCCAAAGTTGAAGGAGGAACGCAGAGAAGACTTTAGCTCAGAATCACCTGAGACCAGCCTTTTGTGCTCATTAGAAAAAAGTCACCGCAGTGTTTATATATGTTAATTACACCCTAACCTAAAAGTGACCTAACCAAGGGACCTAAAAGTGCTTGGGAACTAATATTTATGCTGAACAATTTTAAAACTATCTTCCTGATACTTGTTGAACCCTTTTAACTATATACTTCCAACCTTAAGAAAGTATGATTTTACTTGAAGGAAAGTGACCCACTAAGAAGTGAGATTTACCTTGCTGGGTACCGATTCAGTACGTCTTCTGGCTGGGATTTTTTTATTACTGTCTCCCTGAAAATGATTACTCCCTTAGTAAGTATTTCCAAACATCCTTTCATTCCCCCTCCACCCCCTCCCCTAACCCTCTGGCTTCTCTTCTGTCTAATTAAAGTTTATTTTTGAAATAGCAAATATTTCTCACGATTCTCCCTTGGGAAAATTAGAAAAGTGAGTGCTAAGGGTGGAAAAGAAGAATATGAATGTGAACAACACAGCACAGGAGAACGTTTTTGCAGCCTTGTTGAGATGACAAAAGATGAAGCTAAGTGTGCTCAGGCTTTGGAGCTGGATTGCTGAAAGAAGAAACTTTGGCTGGATGTGGCAGGTGGCAGGCACGACCTGAGCAAGCTGGAAGAACCTTCCTATACCTCAGAAGTTTCACTATTAAAAAAAGTTAAACCTGCATTTCATCAAAACATCATTAACATCATTGTTTCCTGGTTTTCTATTACTGAAAGGTAAGAGTTCCAATAATTGTTCAGTTAATTTTTATGTACATACACCACCACATTAAACCACTTTTTAAATTTTGCACCATCAAACTCCCAACTAATGACAGAACACTTCTTCTCATCCCACGGTGCCTGCTTTCCATCTTCTCTGGCCTTTATTTTGGTCTCCTTTGCATACTCTCCTATTCCTTTTTTTCCTTAAATGAAAATGTTCCTTCAGTTTTTCCTTTAGAAGTTTTATTTTATCCAGCTTCTCGCTGAATGAATTTATCTACTCTCATCCTTTCCTTTAAGTAATTGTGATATATAAGGATGCTGCAATCTTATTCAAGTCCAGATCTCTCTTTGGGGATACTGACTACTGGCACCTCAAATTTAACCTATTCAGTCATGCATTACCTTCTCTTCCCCCAAATCTTTTCTATGTAGTAAAAGGCAACAGACAACCCTTGATGACCAGGCCCTAAAGGAGGGCATCATTCTTGATTTTCCCCCAGTCACTCAAACAAGGCTTGTCAATTATCTTGACTGCATATCCCCTCCCTCCCATTTCATTCACTCCCGATTGTGCAGCCAGGGACCTTTCTGAAACACGGATCTGAACACTCTCATCCAGCATTACAGCAGTTAAACCTAAGCCATACTAGATGTCTTTGGACTCTCTTCCCTGTTCTCTGTCCACTCCGGAGTCCTGCATCTCTACATCAAGATGAGCGTTAGTAACCATCCTTTATAGCTCACCTGCATTCACTTCCTCCAGAAAGGTTTTCCTGACCCCTTAGATTGAGCTGGTTGTCCCTGAAACCTGTCCTTATAGCATCCTCTTCCTCCTTCATTGCCTTTGTCACAATACACAGCACCTGTTTATTTTACTTTCTCCTCCACTAGATAAGAACTTCTGTGAGAAATCTGGACTATACCTTTTCATTAGTTTAATTTCTGGCCCCATGATTAGCACATAGTAGTTACGCATTAAATATATATGAAAAAAACAAGGTGTGCATGAGTGGCTAAATGCTTAGATGAATGAAAATAAGGCTTAGTCATATGTATTACGAGTTAGGAAAGCCAGGTAACGAGCAGGAGAACTAGCGAACACAACAAGCCTTTACTGTCTCCACATCACTGGTCTCAGGAGATCTGTGCATTGCATCACGCAGCACAGGTTACTGACAGAAGACAGTCAGGCCAGGGAGGAAGAAAGGGGTAGGGATAGGTCTCGCTCCTTTCCTCATCCCAAGCAAACATGATCTCTACCCACAACCTAAGAATTCTCTTGTGCTGGGCCAAGGGACAATGACTCCTGGCCATTATTAGTGCAATTGGATGACAGAACAATGGGAGACAGAGAAAAACCACTTACAGTAATGATTTCTATGAAAAACAGATATAGTAATGAAAGTGTAATATCTAAATCACAATTTAAACTAATATTTGTAGTTGGCATCTCAGAAACCAATCTCCATAAACATAGCATGAAAGAAACCCGGTTCGTAACACAGAACAAGATACTTACCCCCTGGTTTCTTCTTCATGACCCCTTCCCTTCTGGATTTTAATCCACTGTTCCAACTGTTGCATTGAATTGGTTCTCTGTATGACTCGATCAGCCTCTGTTTGTGGGGGCCCTGTGCTTGGGTGAGTTCCACCTCTAAGGTCTGCCAGGCTAACATTGACTGTTTTGTTCTCTGAACTATTCACATTGACTGGCCTGTAGTGTCCAGCTTGAGCCTGGCATGTTGATGCACTCTCATATTCAGATGGCAGAGAATTCAACTTTACACTATTAATTTTTGTTAAAGGTCTATCTTGACCATCCTTCTGAAACCCGTATTTTTCAGCTTCTAATGCCTTTTTTTCTTCATTTTTGCTTATTTCCTTGTTTTTCTGGTTATTTTGGGCCTCTGGTTTAATTAGCACTCTATGGTTGGGAAAGTTATTGATTTCTTTAGCTGGTGCATTTTCAGATGTAATCTTGTCCACTCTGAAATCAGAGAAGGAAAGCATAGTAAATCAGATGAAATAATGCACATGTTATTTCTGGGATTCAATCTAGGAAAAATGTAAAATTACCTTTGACTTTACGAAAAAACTGAAAGGGTCACAGAGGACAAGCCTGCACAAATCCCCAATGTTGTGGTATGAAAATTCAAGCACAAAGCTACGATGTATATATAGAAAGGGGGGGAAAAACCATACAGTATATAAAGCACTGGAAGACAAAAAGTGATGAGTATCTCACCATTAGAAATGTGGATCTAAAGCAAATAAGACTGCCTTTTGACAGCGAAACCACAAAATCCACGCTTAAAGAACCGCAGCATCTAGTCATATGAAATAAACAAAATGGCTTCCAGCTAGGAGGGTTCACATATCATGAAAGAAACATGAGTCTGGTTTGTGGAAATGGCTTCACCAGGAAATTACAGTCTGGACTGTCAAAGATCTGAACCATATGACTGACTAACTCTGTTTGTATTCAAGCAGACCGGAGTTCCAGTGAGCAGCTCTTGGAGCCAGACTGAACGTATTCAGCTTCCAGCTCTACCTCTTATTAGCTGCGTCTGTCTGTCTTTGGGCAAAGAGTAGAAATTTACTGTGTGTGCCTCAATCTCCTTTGTGGAAAACGAGGATAACTGTAGCACCAAAGTTACAGGATGTTGTGATGACCAGATGAGTAAGTCAGTAGCTGCCAGACTTTGTTACACTATCACTCAATCTCATCAAACAATTTTGAATTAGAATCTGGTACCCCATGTCCATCTCTCACCAGAAGAAGGTGCCGCTTAACAGTGTGTCTGGACCATTGGACAGTTTTACTCTCACCATTCCAGTTGCTATGTCTAGGTCTTTTTGAAGAGCATCAGCAGCCCTGAGACCAGTCACCTCCAGGTTCTGACAAGACCAAGCTGAGTGTCTGAACCTGCATGAAACTGCCAAGAGCAAGCCATGCTGGGAAGCCTCTCAGGAACTGGCCAAATTTCAATACATAATAATGCTCGATCGGAATCTCAGTGTATCATTGCTGCTAGTTTCAGTGATGTGTAGACAATAGGTAATCCATACACATACAGCTATAGGTAGTTTGGAATATGATGAGTGAGGAAAAAAATGAAATGTGATTGTTTTTCTTGGAGTAAAGTTATGAACTATCCATTTAGGTTTGACATATAACTTACAGCACCTAGGCTGGAAGCGATATCAGATATTGGCAAAGTTTACTAAGAGGGGCTATGAAGCTCCTTTTCCTTGAAAGATAAAAGTCAGAGAAGACTTACACTAAAAGTGCAATTCGGAAGGGGGGAGGGAATTTTAACATTGAAAATCAAATACCGGAAAAGATTTTTTAAACTTAGTCACATCTAGTCTACCTAAAGCTATATTTTAAATTAGAACTGCATTGCCTGTTTTTCTCTTTATTTTTTCCAAAAATTTATCATTTAATAAATGTAATAAAAAAGACACATGCTGACTTTCTCTAAGTGGAGTAAAATGGATTCAGAAATGTACTCTAAAATAACATAAATGTAAAACTAGTGATCTAATTTTCAAAAGTGACATTTAGGTTATTGCAGAAGATACATGGAAATATAGAAAATGAAAATAATGGGCCTAAACATGGAAATTATTCAGAGAATATATTATGCTTAGATTGTTTTATGCCATCAATGATCTGTAAACTAGCGGACTATGATATTGTATTAAACAGATTATTAAATACTTTATGACTTTAGAAGAAATGAACTATCTAGTTAAAAACTAGATGTGTTATCTGTTTAGGTGATCATGCCCTGATTCATATTTGTAAGTATTCTTCTTCTTCTTCTTCATATTTGTAAGTATTCCACACAGGAAAGAGAACCTATCTATTATCCTAAAAATAAGCAAAGAAAATCTCCCTATACTTCTGAAATGAAATAGTACGATAATTAGGTACCTTCAATTTGAATAATCAAAATTAAAATGTGACAGTTAGAAGTAGAATAAAATAAGTCATTTCTACTGGATAATGGTGACTCACACCAGGCTGGGCACATGCCGTTATTTCCCCATGTATAAGACGCACCCTTTTTCGAAAAATTTGGGGTCTAAAAACTGGGTGCGTCTTATACAGTGGTTGTAGATTTTTTTTACTTACATTTCCCACAAGTGATGAGGAGTTGTATGAATTTTATGATGAATAAAACTTGAGTTCAATACTTTATGTAATACATTATCCCCCCCCAAATTTTGGGCCCCAAAATTAAGGTTTGTCTTATACACGGAAGCGTCTTATACATGGGGAAATACGGTAGATAGTATTCAATAATTCCTGGCTAACCAAGAAAAAATATCAACACACAAGTGGTTACAAATTGTTACGGGTACATAATTAATTAACAGGCTGTCAAAAGTCAAACCAAACTACTGACTCTGTCATCTTTATCACCCTCAATTATGAATGATTATTAATTTTTAGAGTAGAAAGTATAAGAAAAGAAAATGAGAGTAAGTTGAAATTCTGAGATAAGTACAATATACAATATTGAAATTATACTCATTTTTGTATTCTAAATAATTTCCTAAAAATTTTACTTTGAAATTAAAATTATTTTAATATTTTGAATTAATTCCTTTCACCTACATATTTTCTCTAGCAACCAACCTCACTGTTATGTCCATTCCAGTCATTTTTACATATGGAATTCCAAAAGCAGATTTTCCTTTTATTAGCTCTGAACCTAGAATATGCATATGGTTGAGGTAGTTTTTCTTAAAAAATAGGTGTCCTAGAATTTTCTTTTTTCTCCATACTTTCCCCTAGCTGAATTACTACTGATTGGTTAAGTTGCTTTGAACTTGATATTAAAAAAAAAGAAGAAATATATAGCATCAACTTAAATCTTTTAATCAATAAGTCATAAGACTTTATATGCATACTAAAAAAATGACTAAAGATTTATATTGTAACAATCTCCTAATTCCCTGAGAAGAGACAAAAAAGGCCAAACTTGCAAGTTAGCATCTTCCTTATATAAGACATACGCTCAATTATCGCTGACTGGTAAAAAAAATTTAACTGCATCATAAATCTTTCTTTAAATTAAAGGAATATAAGAAATCTTTTTAAAGCACATTATTCAGCTGCTATTTACATAGCTTTAGAAACAGATTTCCTCTCACCAGTTCTTAATATAGCTGAATATTAAAATGATTCATATGTTCAAGCAGGGAAAAAAAAAATCACACAGATCAATTTTAACAGTACATATTTATATTATCAAGGAATCTGATAACTGGAGTTTCAGAAGAAAGAAGGTAGAATTCATCAAGAAATAGATATATTTAAAAATAACCTAAATGCTTGATCTATTATTTTCTGGAAACATCCATCATAAAACAATCAGAATTAACCAGGAAGTGCTGAAGAAATAAAACTCATCACGAAATTTTATTTCAATTTATTAAACTTCAGAAACATACAATATAATTTTAAAAACAATGAAATTCACTTCATGAATATAAATATTAAGACTTAGGACCTTAAAAAACACTATTATTATGTGGTTTTAAGATAACAATGAAAAATGTACTTACCGGAAATTAAAGGTAATTCTGTAAGAAGAAAGAACATTCAGTTTGAATGTTAGGATTCCGGATTCACCTCAGTACACTGATAGGTGAAAATGAATGAAGAGGAAAGGTGGAATAAAAATGCAGGCAGTAGCTCAATCTAACTAAAGGTGTGTTATTTAATATAAAACTAAATTAATCCTTGCTTTCTGAGGAAGAATGACTTCCTATCCTGACTACTAAAATGATATGTACTATGATAATGGCATACTTGAAAGGCATGGAATAAAATGTAAGTGGAAATCACCATTACTTTCCCTACAAGCTTTTACCTTTTCACAGGTTCTGTCTGTACCAGGGCAGCATCTAACATGGCTTTCATCCACAACTCCATCTCCTTTCCTGTATCAGTGCAGAAATAATAGGTCCGCATATTTGGATGGGCTGCCTGATTGAAAATGATACGACCATTTTGAATAGGAATATGGGATCTGTAAAAGGAAAAAAAAAAAAAAAGTTAAGTATTTCCCTGCACATATCATTACTATCAAATTTCAAAAGAAAGCAGACTTGTCTTATATTCAGATACAGAAATGAATGCCTTAAGAAAGATACAATTCAATGCTGAGAAATGTAAGTATTAGAATTTTTTCTCCTAACTTTATGGTTTTTCTTTAAAAATTAATAGAAGTGAATGGGAAGGTGAGGGAGTAAGAAATGAAGCACTTAGTCATGCCTGTTCATTGTACAAATCCCTAGCAATTTCCACGTACCACTTTATTCAAGAACGTTCCAGAGCAACCAGCAACAAAATTAATCGAAATGTACATATCATAATATTTCCCCTTTGCATCCTTCTTTAGTCCTCAACCGATGCTGTGAAAGCATTTGTCTAATCCTGATAGACACCAATACACAATCATAAAAGATTTATAAATAATCCAAAATGGTATTTCCTTTTAACTTTTATTCTCAAATTTCAGAGTTAAATGTAAATATTTTGGGTTTGAAGAAGGCCCATGCAAGTAAGAAGTAGGTTTCTTTCTTTATGATGGTTCAATCTGTCTCTATTCCAGAGAAACAGAGAAAAACAAAATGAAGAAGAGGCTGGTGAAACTGTTACCCGAAGTGTAAGCACTAAGCACTGAGCTTGACCCATGGGCTGACCAGGCAGAGAAGGGCTGCAGCAGTAACTGTGTCAAAATAGAAAAGAAGAAAAAAAAAAGAAAAAAGCCTCGGGGATCAGGAGAAAAGGGTAAGGGGGGTCAAATATACGGTGACGGAAAGAGACATGACTTTGGGTAGTGAACACATAATGCAATGTACAGATGATGTATTATAAAACTGTACACTTGAAACCTATATAATTTTATTAACCAATGTCACCCGAATAAATTTAATAAAATTAAAAAAAAAAAGAGAATGCTTGTGACAGTTTCCTATTTACACTAAAATACAAGGGAAAATAAACAAAGGCTCTTTCAGCTCAGACTGAGGTAAAGGGAACAATACTAAGTATGTCGTTAGTCTGCTAAACATAAAAAGATGAGAAGAATAAAGCTGGAGCCACATACTTGACCCCAACATCCCGACTACCTGCTTTATCTACAATGTCAAACTAGTATCTTCAAAATCTTTCCCAGAAAGAATCAGGATAGAAATCAATTCAATAAACACAGTGATCCAAAATAACTAGATCACCAACAAATCATACTTGACCGTGTAAAAGATATAAAGCTGTCTATGGAAACAATTCAAAAGAAACAGCTCAAACGGTACATGTTGTTAAAATGATTAAAACCACATGTTGTTAGAATGATTGAAGTGTCACTGGACTGTGTGAGTGGGGTTTTGGAGGAATGAATCAAGACCGCTGTCCACATCTGAGATCCATGGAAGGAACACTGATGCTGAGAAGATCCAGTTGGAGCCATGTTGGAGACACTAACAAGCCACACTCACGCTTGCCATCTGTCAAAGGGGAATATTGACTAAGCGGATGGCCAAGATCCCTTTCTAGCTTTACGTTCCAGGGTTGTGCTCAATAATTGTCTATGAATTTCTACTCACCATTGTGAAAAGCAGTAGCATCAATGTCAACAGCCTTGGTAGTAAAAGTGGCTCATAAATTCAAAGGAACAACATCGCAGAAGAGAGAATTTGAAACAGAAATTACTATCTTTGTTAGATAAAATAAAATCGAAATTAAATCAAGTAATCACAGAGAAAATACACTTAACATGCACACTTTTATTGCTTTTAACATACTAGTATTGTTTTTTAAGAGTCTAAGAACCCAGCAAAATGTCCTATGAATAATACAAATTCAATAAACGTTTGCTAAATAGATGAGCAAACAAAAAACTTTAAACCCATGGCCATATAACAGTGTTAGTATCACAGTTCTACACGCATACTTTATAAGGTTATTGTTTTAAGTTATCAGCATTAAACTTTGTTATAACATCTTAAAATATTTCATTGTTTCTCTGGTTCACACTGTTAATGACATGCATTGCAATAATAAAGCTTTCCCCTCTTAACTGGAGGTTTTTGCTGAGCTATCACCATCACATTGAGACCATCCATCAACCCCACCTTTCCCCTTTCCTGCTCTTTCTTCTCCATAACTAATAATGTAACATGTTAATTAGCAAAAGTTGTACATCAGACACAGTCCTGAGTATTCTTAAAAGTAGATGGGAATTAAAAATTAAATCAATTTTATAATGGTATAAACATTTTCATTGCTAAATAACAGCATGTGACCCTTAATTCCCCTTTCCCTTTAAATGAAAAATTTACATTAAACCCTTAGGAGTTCTTAATTTAAAACTGACTTAAAAAAATAAGTTGACCTCTGAAATTTATTTCAGCCATATCATAAAGCAAAGAAAACTGCATGGGTTTCGAAAACAAAAACTAGCCAACTTAGCGTTAAAGTGGCTTCTTATTTGAGAGTGTTCCACAAACCAGCATATAACTGAGATGGGTGGGTATTGTTAGGGAAAGGGTGAGTGCTCAGGTTTGCTTAGATTTAATAAGTTTATGTCTTAACTTCAATATTCTCTCAAAAGTACCTGATGTTCATGATGTACTTAGAACCAAAAAAATCTCTGCAAATATTCTATAAGACCATAAATACACATACAAATATTAATAAACTAAGTTGTCTCTTATAGTACTCTCCTCCCTCATTTTATATTTAAAAAATTCCAACATATAGTAACCTTAAAAAAATAGTAAAATGACCACCAGGACACCTACAGCTATATCTACCAATTATTAGCATTTTAACATATTTGCTTTATCTAGAACCATTTGAAAGTATTATAGACATAAAAACATACCCTTAAATATCTGAGCATGTGCTTCCTAAGTAAAGGGACACTCCCCTACTCAACCATAACACTATTCATTAATATATTTTAAATATAAAAATGAGGGTAATTGAAATATCTTTTTGTAATAATCTACGGGTCAATATCAATTTTTTAATTAATGCAAGATTCAAATGCGGAGTAAAAAAGTATAACTATTTCCTTACCTTAAAAGCATATTTGCGATTAATGTGATCCTCAGAGGTAAGCATAGCAATTTGAAAACTAGGCAACAGTATGCTTCCCAAGATACCTTCTTCTTTTTCATCTAGGAAATAATCGAATATCTGATTAGAACGTTAAATGTTCTCATGAAGTAGAGTAAATTTTCTCAAAATTTATCTTGACCAAATCAAAAGGTTCTTATATATAAATGAACTGTGTTCATGTATCGTTTAGAGAATTCTTTATAAGGTTTTAAGGAAAAATATTAAATAACAGGTATATATTCTTTACTTTCAACAAGCTTCCCTATCCTAAGCAAACCAAAATTGGTCTCACACGTCAGAAAAATGACAATTAGACATAAAAACAGCATACATTTGTTTGGCATATACACTGCATTTTACAAAGCCCTCTGACATGATTTATTGAAAACAATTAGCATATAAGTAACGACACAGATAGTTGAGAAAATGAATCTACCCACATTTCTATTAGGATTTAAATGCCCAACAATTTTAAGCCCAGACCAAGACGCAAAAGGTGCACTTGCTCACATCCTTCAGCATTGGCTCAAATGTCTCACCAATGAGGCCTTCCTTTACCTACTTTAAACTGCTTCCATCTGTAGCCATCCCAGAGCCCTCACTTTTCTTTCTGGAACTTTACCACTACCACCACCCCCACCCTCAATACCTCTGATAAATTGTATGTTTTAGTTATTTATCACCTTTCTCTCCCCACTAGAATGTAAGCTTCATGAATAACAGATGATCAAAAATGTTTGAATAAATATATATGTAAATATATTTTAAACTAAACTATGAACATATATGTCAATATATTTTAAACATATATGTGAATATATTTTAAAAAACATGTAATTTTGAAGGTTTGCTTTTTACCAGTCATTCTGATACATAATAAAGTTACAGGAGTCAATTACAGGCCTCCAAAGCAAGCACATAAAATGAACCTAGGAAAAGGATAAGACATTAATCTCAGCATAGTATAGATTCACATTATTATTATTATTATTATTATTATTATTTTTTTAATTTTTATTGGGGAATTGGGAGACAGGAACAGCGCTGGGGAATTGGGGGAAGGGGAACAGACAAGTTGCTGTCCTTTTTTTCTTCAGTCTAGTTGTGGAGGATGTTGCTTCACTGGCTCAAGCTGGCACCATCATTGCGCTCCTCCAGGGTGAGGCAGATCAGTCGCCGGCTTCTGGACGGCTGCTCACTGCGGCTTCTGGCCGCTCACGGCAGCTGCTGGCTACACACGGTAGCCCATGGCAACCCACTGTAGCAGGGGCTGCAGCCTACGCCGTCGTCGCGACTCACAGCAACCCAGCTCCAGGTTGAGCTGTTGTTCAGCATCTTAGCTGTAGAGGGCAGTGTCACTGGCCCTCATATGTGGGATCCGAACCGGGGCCCTCTGGCGTTCCAAGCCAGCTCTTAACCAATGCACCACTCGGCCGGCCCTAGATTCACATTATTAATTTGATGCTTGGGGGCAGAGACGTGTATAAAAGTTTAAATATATTGCTCATTGTTAGAAACTCATAAGACAAGTTCATAAAGCTATGTATTAGGCTGATGAACTCACCAATGAGGACAACCATAAATGAGAAATAATTATTTTTATAATTATTAAACATGCTTGCCATGTTTTTTCATTTTCATAAACTAAACAAGGGATTTTATTTATTTTGCCTATTTCTAGAATCTATGGTGAACTTCCAAAACAAAAAAAAGTTGCATTTAATACTGGTAATTTCTATAGCCTTTCTCCTAACAATGGAACAAAATTTTGCTTTTACTATTATACTGTGCTCACTCAGGTATAGTTCACAAATACAAGAACGAATGAACAAAGGTGCAGATTTAGTTTAAAAAGGCTAAAAAAAAGTAGAAAGCAGTCATCAATTATAAAGAATATGACAATTTAAAAGAATGTGTCACATTCTAATTTTAAATCCAATTTTGTGTTTATATAAAGCATATAATCAGAAGTAGTTCATGAAGTCATCTTTACCAAAAAATCATTATCAAATAATATGTTCTTCGTCGCAAAATTGGAAAAACTGACTTTTCTAAACTTATTTCAGAAAATGCAGAGGAAGCACAGCATAGGGTGACTTCACTGTATTTTCATGAATCGCTTCCCAGCCAGACACAACTCAACTGTGAGATCTCGGGCAATTTATTGATGCTGTGTATCATAGTTTCATCAACTATAAAACTGACTAAAACAGGACTTATCTCAAAGGACTGTTGTGAGGGTTAAAAGAGTTAATAGATACAAAGAACTCTATAATGCACTCAGTGCAAATCAAGTGCTCAGTAAATATTACCATTATTACATAAAATTAAAGACACTACATATAAAGTCTTCAACTTCTGGCAAATGACCATCCTAAGAGATCTTCACTATTGTCTTCAAATATTCCTAATCAAGATATTTTTCTGTTTAGTTCTCTATCAAGCCTGACCTAAGCAACTATCTTGTTTTCTATCACCCAGAGGGCTTCAGATACTGCCAAGCAAAGGGCGGGTAGTAAGCAGTGCTTACAGAATGAGCGACCTCTCTGTGGAGGATCCGCGGGGTCTTTTAAAAACTGCCTGGCCACCCAATTTCTCCCTCTACCCCATCCTACTTCCTTCACTTCCCTGCCACAGGTAGTGGCCCCAAGAACACTCCCCAATAAGCCTCTTGCACATTAATCTCCATCACAGAGCTTGCTTCCTGGGGCATAGAACCTGGGACAGGAACCATAAGAGTCTCATCATTTTATTGGATTCAAGTGAAATTTTAGAGCTCCCTTTTCTACTTCAGCTTTATTGGTGTTTGAGAACAAGAAAAAAAATACATACAAACTTATTGACTGAAATATTATTACTAATTATCAAAGCTCACCTAGAATACTTCAATACTTTGTTAATGGGTCTCTTGGCTTTTAGTTCAAGTGATAAGAAACTTTTTCTAAAATGTGCACTTGATCCTGTTCTTCTTGCATTCAAGATGGAGTTTAAATTCATTAGGATGGCAAACAAATGCCTCTGTGCCTTGATCTACAATTTAGCCTTTTCAGATCTAACCTTCATTCCACAAAATAAGCCCGATGTGTAATTTTACAAATATGCCCTGTTGACTCATGCTTTGTACAAGCTAAGTCCTTGGCCTGGACCACCTTTCTCTCTTAATCCCTTCCTTGTACAGGCCTGGTCAACACTCATTCAACATAGCTGAACACTCTGACATTTTTCTCCCAGAATCCTTCAGCTAATCTGTGAGTACCATAAGAGAGGTTTACATTGTTCATTTCTGCATCCTACTACCTAATGTCTGACATCAAAAGAGCTCGCTGCTAGCTACCACCTTAGTCTAAGCCATCATTATTTCTACAAAATAACTCCCAACAGTCTCTGCTTCCTTCCTTCCCCTTTGTAATACATTCTCCAATAGCAGCTTGAGAAACTTTTCAAGTTGTAAATCAAAGGATATCATTCTCATGCTTAAAAACATCCAATTGTTTCCTTACAACCTTTACAGTGGAATTCACACTCCAACAGAGTCCTACATTAGTGGGATCTCCATTTCTTCCATCCATCCATCTCCTTCCCTACGAACAGTCCCTCAGAACAGTCCCTCAGCTCGGTATGCTGGTCCCTTTCTGCGCCTTCCAAACACTTTCCTACCTTAGAGCTTTGCACTACTGCTCCCCCTGCCTGGAATACTCTGCTGACTAGCTCCTCCTCGTAACTGAGATCTTGCTACTTAAAATATCTGCTCAGAGTATCAATCCGAAGAGATCTTTCTCCCATGCCTCTCTTTCATACTATGACTGTATTTTCCTAAAAGCACTTATCATGGTGTTGTTTACTTCTTTGAGTTTATTTACTGTCTCTCTGACCTCTCTAGAAAGTAAGCTTCATGAGAGCTTTTTCTCACTGCTGTTTTGACAGCAGGTCCTGCTCAATAAATATTTGTTGAATGACTTAAGTCCCATGGTAAGCTTCATCAATAGACTGACTATAGAATTGGGCAATCTAAGCGATTTATCACAGTGGGTTCACGATCTGCCTGCTATGCAGCAAAGAACAGTGGGAACTTGGACTTGCATCTGGTATGTGTTGCCAACCTACTGTAAAACACAGCAAATCACTTATTCTCTATGTCTTATTTTCCATATCTGTAAAACACGAACTGATCTGTTAGAAAATTCTGACAGCACACTCTGTATGTTAGTAGACTAGATGCTTTGAGAAATACAGAAGAAATGAATGAGGCCATTGCATCTAGTAGACAGAAGAGGAGATCTGGACAGGGCCCAAATCTTGTGGTTAAGAAAAGTGCCTGGGTGCAAATTCTGGCTCTGACACTTACTCGGTGTGAGGCTTCAGGCAAACAAATTGACCTCACTGTCCCTTAGGTTTCCTTTTGTGTGAATGGGCATAATAAGATTTCCCACCTTATCAGGTGGCTGCGAGGAAGAGATGAAATAGATCATCTGTGTTACAAGGTCAGCAAATATACACAGAAAACACTCAAAAAAATGTAAGCTATTATGATCATCTCACTAAAATCTGATAGCTTTTATTGAAAACCTGACATTTCCTGCTGATAAAATAGTCAAAGTGTATAATATCATATATTTCTTTTCAACCACCTGAAGAATAAAAGTGAGTTAAATGGCATTTCTTTCTATTTCTTCTTCTTTTTTTTGCATTAGTCCAATCTGGGAAACCATACTAAAATTAATAAATACACTGGATATAAAATGCATAGTTAATAATAACACGGAATCTCACATTCAACATAGTTTCTGAACTTACCTTTACTTTTTTCAAATTAGGTGAAAAGTTTTTCTATTTTAATAAAAGTGATGAGGAGAACCTTTTCTCTAGCAAATTACAAGGAATTCAGTGTTGTTTTTGTTGCAAATTAACATTAAAATATTTTTGCATGAGAAGTAGTAACAAACATTGTCTTGTTCTCATTTAAAGCTTTAAGCAGTCCATAAATATACTGAAATATTACAAATTCTAAGCTAAGGAATAATGCCTGAGTTACAATTTCTGACTTTTCTGAAAGAGTGGGAAAACCTTTAAGGAAAATTGTAGTGTAAGCTTGGCACTGAAGATAATACCACAATTGCAGCCTGGCTAACATCTCTATGGCAAAATGAAATTTTATACGTTTGGTCAATTCTGACTCAGCAGTACTTTTCAACCACAGCTTGCAGTGGGAGGAGGAAAAGATGACTATAATTCTAGTATTTAAAATCTGAAGGTTAATATGCATTATTATTGCTTTGACAGATGACTGTAGAATTTGGCCATACTTTTTTGTAACCACAAAGTAAACTTTAAAACTGCTCACTGGTTCTAAAATCCTCTATCTTGTGATATACTTATCTAGGAAAGTTATAAATTATTAATTACACACTGACAATCTAATTCTTTAGTGACGGTTTCCAAAGAGACTTTAAAGTAGAGAAGAAGTGATTGTCCAGATTCATGATTTTATATCACAGCTGAGGCAGATTTCTATGGAGAAAAAAACCTATGTATACCCTCCATTGTCAGGTACCAACTTTGTAGTAGCTAACAGATTTATACAGCACATGAACAGAGACTTCAGCTTAAAGCTGTATTAATAACTTGCTAATTTAAAAAATATAAATAAAGAAGTTTATGATATCCATAAAGGATAAATGAAGTCTGCTATTCCATACTTAATAATACCTTTATTTCTTCACCAACATTGACAGCCTGATATGTATCTCTTCCACAACTTTCTCCATGTTTCAGGGAGGCTGTCATTGTTTGTTTAAAAAGTGGAGGGGAGACAGAAGGGGGTTATAATAAATACATTTATTTGTTATTTAAAAAAAATGTACCAACACGTCATAGTAGTGCCTTCGATATTCTAAAATCATTTGCTGAGAATTGGGTGCTCAATGGACCGACCAATAGCTAGGTCTGACAAAGCTGACATGTAAAAATAATCTCATCAAACACATGATTTTTTATCTATTAGGCACTGAATTCAAAGATAACATTATAGAGTGAAGATCGATATGCTCTTGTTTTTCTTTTCTTTTTTTTTTTTTGGTGGAAAGAAGCCGGTTTATTCAGAATGCTGGCATTCTGGAAGGACAGTGGACTCTGGTCCAAAAGCCACCCCATCATGTGCTCTTTACACAAAACAAATCATATTAACACAATCAGATTATAAAAACTGGACCAAAACTCAGACTAACTGGCTCGAATGTACTATGTTGTCTTCTTTCATACCTCACTTACTCAGTATTATATGTCAATGATACTAGATGCTTTGAGATGCTGTTTGTTAAAAAGAAAATACAAAGAGAATTGTAGTGTTTTTTCTTTAAAAATGTATCTGATATTTAACATATATTCTATGGCAATTATAACATAATAATACACTAAGACAGTTTATGGTCAACTCACCTCTATAATAAAACAGACAAAGGTCAGAAAGCACGAACCAGCGTTTCTTCCATAGCTTCATGCCTGTACTGTCCTGTATTAAATCAGCATAGAAAAAATTTTCTTCTTTCAGAAAATTAAAATTTCTGGTGCATTTATTTAAAATAAGTTTTAAAAACGAGGTGTTTGATATATGCTACACAGTAATCTAATTAAAAAGCCAATCAAAATTGTGGGGTAGTTTTCTATGGACTTGTATCATATTCAGATAGTCCCAAATACGCTTGTCTCTGAAGAGTAATGCTATCATGTAAAAGGAATACTGCTGAAGCAATATGATTTAATTTCATGTCTGTAAGCAATGTGAAATTCACTCTCCTAAACACACGTCTGATGAGGATAATGTAACCATACAGCAGTATGTGCATTCTGGTAAACCAGGTTTAATAAATATGTTAATCTTCAACAAGAAAAATATGTGAACTGAAATTACTGCAAAGGCAATATGATTTAAAATGTGCTAAAGGAGGCTTAGCATATAAATACATTTCATAAACATTTTTTTCTTCTTACATATACAGTTTGAGTTTTGCTAACCCTGCAGAAAAGAGTACCTTTTTGGCACTCTTTCAAAGTAACTTAATTCATAAAGATACCAAGCTCAAACAGTTACAATTTGAATAAAAAATTATCTTCCCACATGCAATAAAGCAAAACTGTAAGAGAAATAAGAAAAAAAAAAAAGGCCAGCTTGGATGTGCATTGATTAATACATCTCAATTAATTTCTAGTTGTGACCATCATCTAATAATGACATTAGAACTACAGAAATTATATGGGTGAAAAATCTCTCAAAGAAAAAGATTTCTCCTTAAAACTGACAGCTATGCTAAGGAAAGGAAAAAACAGAAAACATACTGGTATATGGTACTTTCAATTTCCTAATTTTTTTTCACTCTTTAGTACAGATAGTTTTTAGAAGTTTAGATATTTAAGCAGCTCTGCAAACAAATATTCTCTAGTCACAAGCCGCTCTGCAAACAAATATTCTCTGTTAAGTCAAATCTATTACAAAATAAATACATAGAGAAATTGATTGGCAACACTTCTGCAGTACTAAATTTACCAAGAGATCAAGAAACAAGAACGAGGGCTGGCCGAATGGCTCAGTTGGTTAAGAGCTCACTTAAGAGTGTGAGCTCTGAGCAACAGCAGTTCGAGTCCTGGCCTGAGCTGAGCTGCCGCTGAGCTGCCAACAGGTGACAGGATGGCTCAGCTTTAAAAAAAAAAAAAAAGAAAAGAAAAGAAAAGAAAAGAAACAAGAACGGGAACCCTTTCAAATAAGGAGTTCCCCAACCTCTCTTAGGCTCAATACTGCACTGAGCTTTTTAAACATAACTCGATCTTTTTAGAAAGACTAGTTTAAAAAAACCTTTCAGTTTGGGTAAGTTTAAATATCAGATGGTTAAAAATATAGTAAATGATTGTTAAACAAAAATGAAAAGTTGGTATCCAAGTTACATACCCAATCAACTCAGTGAGAAATTGAAAGGCTGGGAATTCTCTGGATTTTAAGGTGATCCTCCCTGTTCCAATACATTAGTTTAGCTGCTACCCAACTTTCAGGTGGAACAATGTTTAGTGAATGTTTCATATCAAACTCATTATGTATTTTAATGACTATAATTATTAGGTCATTTGAAAGCAATTAGCAATATTTGACAAAAGAAATATGTGTCATCACAATGAACTATTATTTAATTTGCTCTGTATCATCTGTATACATGTAGAATCAGAGAGATAGAACAAAGACAGATAAAGGTCTTGCATGCCAAACAGATCATCTCAGTTACGTGGTGGTCACTTATCTGAAACCCAGCTGCAAATCAACAAGTAAAAACAGAAAACACATCCTTTAAGCAGTCAAAATAGATGTCATAAAATCCAATGTTTCTGCACAAAGACTTCTTCCCCCAGGATATTACAAAACATGCACCCTAATTATTCCTAACTAATGACAAGGTTCCAAAAAATCTTAGTTATCAGGTTTTCCAGACAACAGAGCAATATAAAACCCAACTTATTCAGGGTGTCAGAGTGAAACATGCTTGAGCAAACGGGCAAACAAGAAAAGAAAAAAATAGCATAAACACTTAAGAAAGTAGTTTTGAGAGCATAGGAGTGAAAATCTGGGGGGGGGGGAGAATCAGGAAAATCTCAAATTATGATCGAATTGCTCTATAAAGCTGAGAAGCATATAATTGTACATTTCTCTAATGATTTTTATATGACTAGAAAAATGAACAATACCTCTGTATGTTTTTTTTTCCATTTAAAAAATATTTCTGCCCGGATAATTTTACCATGTTATTCCTAACATTTCATACAGCATATATTTAATTTCAAATCTAGAAATACCTACAACAAACACACTGACCGTCTCTGTTCTAAGCAACATCCATCACCTTTTCTTTCTTTACTGTTCCCCTAACATTCCTGAGTGGAAATAAGAGGTGCAACAACCTGGAGGACTGCTCTACAGGTCCTCCTCCATTTTATATAATAGTCTTAAGGAGATTCAGCCAGAAAAAAACCCTTTTGATTCTGTCCTTTTTCCACACCAAATAGGAAAAAAAAAAAATTACCTGTTTATAAAGCCAGCCTCGTCTGACCACAGGTGCATTAGGGTTCCTTTTAATTGAATTTGATCTCTTTCCAAAATTATGAACTTTCTTTGAAGCCCGTGAAGTCTAAACAGAAAAAAGCAAAACAGACAATGTGGTGGTATCAGTGCCTAGATATTTGAGTTTATATTTCATCTTCATAATTTTAATCTCTTTTCACATTCTTCTGAAACTCGCAGGACTTAATCTTTTCAGGTAAATTCTTGTAACTCTGCTTTTGTTGGCTTAGTTCTTTCAAGTGTAAGAATTCTGCACAAAGACTTCTTCCCCCAGGATATTACAAAAGAATCACAAGTTTTACAATTTCTTCTTTAGAATCTGGATATACAATTTTTTAAAAAGGCATCGTGTTGTGGCAGTGTTTTGTCCTACCTGCTATATAACTGAATGAACCTTGAGTAAAAATTAGTATAATAATCCAAACGACAGCATTTTTTGCTTTATATTTGCATTTAATAGTGTTTCAATTGAAGGAAACTAGCATCAAGTCGTAAGAAAAATACTCAGATATAAAATATAAACAAACATGTCACATCAAGTGAAAACAAGACTGGAAGGATCTGCTTAATGTCATGCAGTATTTTCTTCTTTATCGACAATTCGGAAGTCGAATGATACCAAACAGATGGTGTTTAGCATGTTCTTAAAAGTACACATAAGGATACACAATCTTTAAAGATACTGCTATGTTTAGCATGAAGATTTATTTTGGCAGAAATGGTAGTAGAAACCAACAAGCATAAAAACAACGAAGCTGAATTTTAATTTCTCTATGAAAGTAAGTAATATCAAGTCATCTCTTATTTTTCAACTTAACCTAGAATCTTTGGAAATCTAGCGTATTTCACTAGAATTTTGTTTTGTGAAGCTTATATTAGTATATAATAGAATGTTAAGGCCCAACATCAATCACATTTTTTCCTAAAGCATGTGCTTTTTAAATAAATTTTAATTTGCTTTTGAACAGATAATGCTTAAACACAACATAAAACTCAAATGGTACAAAAAGGAAAACAAGGACCAGTGTACTTCTCTCTCACCCCTAGGTACCAGCACCCAAACAAGTCCTACCCACAAGCCTCTGGGGCAACCAATATCACTGTATCTGTGTGTCTATCCATCTAAAATAATTGTTTTCATAGTTACGGATTTTTTTTCCTCAAATGAGTTCATATATAACTACGCTTCTGTTCCACTATTTCTTGGAGCTCACTATATAAAGAATACTTCTTTACTCACACTCCTGCCTGCGCTATAAAACTTTTTAATCTTTGTAAATCAGATAAGTGGGGAATGGTGCCCTTTTACGGTTTTAAGTAGCATTTTTCATATTATGAATGAATTTGAGCATCTTTTTAATATATTTTAAGAGTAACATTCTTCCCCCCCATCTCGGAAGTGATTTTACAATACATATGTGCCATTTAAAAACTGGGTTATAAGCATTTTTCTTATTGATTCATAGCACTTCTTTAATCATAAAGGAATTATTCTTTAATTGTTACATGAATTACAGATATTATGCATGCATGATAATTTTCTATACCTGAATTTCTTTCTCAATTTGACATATTTAGGAAGTCCATCTACATTCTGAGTCCCTCCCTCCCGCTTCTTCCCTTCCTTCCTGCTTCTCTCTCTCTCTTTCTTTCTTTGTCTTCCATTGTTTTCTGCTGTACATTAGTAGTTTTATTTTTAACGTTTTAACACCTGATCTACCTGGAAAATTTTTGGTATAAAGTGTGAGGCACAGATCCAACTTTATTTCCAGACAATGACTTAGTGGACTTTAATCCACCTATCATATTTCTAGATTTAATTAAAATATATTAATGAGGGCTGGCTGAGTGGCTCAGTTGGTTAGGAGCTCGCTCAAGAGTGCGAGCATGAGCAACAGGGTCGATGGTTCAATTCCTGGCCCGAGCTGAGCTGCCGCTGAGCTGCCAACAGGTGGCAGGATGGCTCAGCTAAAAAATAGTAATAATAATATATAATAATATATATATATATATATAAATGAAGTATTACAACTCAGTTATCCTACTAGCATTTTGTTATACAAGAATTAAAAATTAACTATATATTTTTGAAAATTTACATTTACTTGTAATATTCTACAAAATTACATTTATAAAACCTTAACAGGCATTTAAAATAGATAACTGTCTACTGATAATTTCTTTACAATAATCATAATTTACTATTACAACTGTTTAACTATTATAAAATATTAATTATTTTTAAATAAATAAAGACTATTCTTTATCATCTCTTGATTCTCTCGCTATCCATTAATTTAGTAAATAAGCAGCAACTTTAAGGCAATTATTCATTTATTCAGACTTAGTAGCAAATTATCCAAAAGTTTGAAGAAACTTTTATATTAAGATTATAAATTTAAAATAACATTGTATTTTAAAGTACAAGAATAACTACAAGTAGACACACAACTCTAGGATCACAGACTAAACAATTAATGTTGTTTCTGATTATAAGGAAACACCACGCACTTCTATTTCCATATGGCTTTGGCACATTTCTTATAATGGGTTCTGCTAGATACTTCCTGGTCATCAAGTACACTGGTATCGAGTTTCCCTTTAGTAGTAAGGGATTTTACATTTATTTTTAAATAGTGCAAGTCTTCTCATTCTAGGCATACCTAATAGTCAGACAATAGAATTTCTAGGCCATTATTATACTGGGGTGCCAAAAAAAATGTATACAAGTGGAAACTTTGGTCAACGTTTCTCAAGCAGTAGTTCACCAAAATCAAAAGCGTCTGGACACTGATGGTAACCACTTTAAAGTGCCTCTTGTAATTGCAGAAGTCGAATGTGACTTACGTTCATCTTTTGTTATCAGTATATATTAAGTATTACAATTTTAATTGTTTTTTCTTTTCTTAAAATGTTTATACATTTTTTTGGCACCCTCTGTATTAATCTTCAACTTTAAAACTTAAGCTTATTCAATACTGCCATTCTGTCATACAAACATGCGCTACACATTTGTAATATTACTCAAAATCTGAACTCAATAATACTTTTAAAAATGTAAGTCATTAAATTATTAAAATACAATCTTATTACATTATATTCCAAGCCAAGGCTTCTATGTCAATTACCTTGAATGTAATTAGGTTCATGTAATAAAAAGATGAAATGATTATTCTATAATTCTAAAGTCCATTAAGAGTAATAGTAACACGCTGATTACCAATTATACCAGCTATCAATTATTAACAGTAAGCAAAATAACTTACTCTGCCTACAGGGCTCACTGGATGCACTGCGTAATCTGAAGTCATGTTATAGTTAGAAGCTTCATTTATCATACTTATAGGTCGTTCCTTCTTTTCTTCAGAAGTCATAGTTGAAACAGTCCTGAAAATATGTCAGAATGCTAGAACATGCTGTACATGTAAACTGCTTTACAATAAAGCTTCCCTAAAGTTAACAATGCTCATGTACTTCTTTTGTAAAACAGATACTAATTAGAGCTTAATAAACTCTGTGGTCAGAGCTTAATATTTACAAGTACGGTAATACCTTGGTTTGCGAGCATAATTTGTTCCGGAAACAAACTACTCATATTGCAAGACATCACTTGTTTACCACGTTAAAATGTATTAGAAGTGTTTGCTCGTCTTGCAGAACACTTGCAAACCAAGGCACTCGGCAATCCATGGTTTTACTGTACTTTAAATATAACTAACACTTCTCCTAATCACAACATAAGTTAATATCATATTTACTTTAATAAGCATTATTACAGATATTCTATTTGGTCATCTAACTGGAAACTTTAAAAATTTAGTTACAAAGTAGCTATTCTAATAGTAAAAACAATGCTATCAATAATGAATTTCTGTGAACAGATTAACAACATATAAAATATTTTCACACACATTTCATTTGATGCTTATAAAAATCCTGAGAAATGGTAATAACCACTATCTCTGATTTAAGGATGAGGAACACTGAGCCCAAATTATTTAAACAATCTGACCAAGTTTATGGTTTCTGACTTTGCACCCTGGGCTCTTGAGCTTACTCTGTTTGAGAGACTGTAAAAACAGCTTCTGAAATTACATTCCTCATTAAAAGGAAAAAAAACAAAACTTAAGTCATGTTTCTATACCACACATAGTAAACAAATGGCATTGTTATTATACTTGACTTCAAATGTTCACACGGGACATCTGATCAATTGTACTGTATTACATGTTCATAATAAGCAATCTCAATGCTAACTCCATTTTGAACAGAGGAATTTCACGAAACTTTTCACTTACTGTTCATTCACTACAAAAATACAGTTGTCCTGTGATGGCTGTCCTGTGACTGGATGTTTACAGGTCACTTTCCTTTCATTATGGCTGAAGAAAAGAGAAAAACGTATGTTACTTCTACTACCACAAATGTTTTACTAATGTTCTGGTAGCAAAATAGTCATTTCTTTATTATAACATTCAAGTTAGTGAATAGAGATGAAAGTCAAACCTCTAGGTATTGAAATTTCTAAATACGCCATTTCTGCTATCTACTGTGTGTACACGTGTGTGTAAATGCTACTTACAGTTTTACAATACAGATAAACTCACCCTTCCAGTCTGATCTCACCTCAATGCTTTCTTCCCACTATTTTATAAACAAAGGTAAGTTGATGTGGCTCCACGACCATCGCATTTTACATTTGACAGGTGGACCACAAAAATAAGTGTGAGTATCTACTCACCTTTGTTATTCTGTATCTTAATTTAGGCACCGAATGGCAAATTCACATATAAAAAAACAGACAAAGGAAAACAGTGCTCTATATCGGTGCCAGTACATTAAAAAATGGAGTACCACGGGAAGAGTAATAATTTATGGTGTTTTTGTTTTACAAGAGTCTTTATATACATAATGTAATTGGATTGATTTTTGTGATACTTAAAGGAAAATATGCTACAGAAAAATGGAATCTGAAGGAGAAAACAAAAACCTTAAATGAAATATACAAATGACAACAGAAACAATCAAACAAATCTACTTAGGGTTGATGAAAAAAATTTGCTTTGAATTAAAGGATAACTATTTTTTGCAGAATAAGACTTTTGCATAAGAAATACTTTCTTTCAAGGTTGAGTGATAAAGCCTCCAACATTGTTCTTGAAATGAGAGCAGAAAAAAAATCCCCAACTATTTATCTAAGCCAAAACTACCAGATGCCAAAACAATACACACTATACATTGATATTAAACATACATCGTTTGAAAATTAATATTTTTTTCCATTGGGTCTTATACCATAAATCAACCCATCATTGGTGTGTCCGACCTTAGAAAATTTACTTTCATGACAGAGAAAATTTTCAAGATGTTGTACTGAATATTGCTTTGTTAATCTTAAACGATTATTACATGTGCTCTGGATCGCATGAAGTCTATAACCACCAGCAACAAACTTTCAGGCAATCTTTAGATATTTAAGTTTCTTTTCCAAATCTTAACTTTCATTATTTTTATTGGTAACTCAGTACTTGAAATTCTAGCCATTAAATAAAACTTAAACCATACAAAAGAAAAGGTATACAGTGTTTTAAAAACATTACATATTGACAATTGTACAGAATGATTTATGGAATACAATGTGCTTGTATTATTCCTTGAGTTAATGGTCTACTAAGCACACAGGACTAATAAATTATCAGCTTTTGTGATAATATCTCATCTTTATACAAACACATTCAAACAGGTGTTAAGATTTGGTGGGTTTTAGATATTTATTTAAGGTGGAATTTTCACTGCATAAAAGTATGCAAGTGACATTATTACCTGCTGATTTAAAAAAGTACAATAGTGGAAATTAAAGTCTCATGTGGAATATGAGTTTATGTAAGAAGCAATACATTTATAACACAATAACTAAGAAAGTATAGTGTGGAGATAAGTGGAAAATAACTGGAGTATCTGAATGTGTCAAGGTATGTAAATTCTGATGTTTAAACAGAATACTGGTAAGAAGGGGATAAAGTAACCTGTGGTAGGGTTTAAACACCTTAATAATGAAAAATGGAAGATCATTTTTTGGGGTTTTTTTTTAAACTCTACCTTGGCTAGGATCACTAAAGAGTTAGAGTTGGTTGAGTGGTAGCTAGAGCAAAAACACAAATTCTTTTTATAAAAACCAATATTGCAAAAAGAAAACGAACAATGCCCTTATTTATTGCATTATTTCCCTATGCTATGTCATTTTACCTGGGAAGACTACAGTAGACTCTAATGCTAATATTCCAAATGCTCTAAGTTACAATGACATGGCTCTGCAATGGCTATTGGGCTAAGAGACTATATTGACTTCCTGAACACTAAACAGATTTGAGTACCCAGTAGACAAGGATGCAGGGCAATGGAGATATTAAAATAATGCATGATTAAAATGGAGCCCAAACATTGTTTCCCCGCAAAGTGGATGCTACTTCAATTAACCCTTTGTCAGGTGCAACTGACCTCACAGATTCATTGCACACAAAGATGTCACTATGAAATACATCTTTACTGTATTAAGTCACAAAGACTGGCTATAGGTTACGGTGGAGGGGGAAGATATGGAAGCGATAGGTCATGATGCTTAAGTTAACTGTTAGATATTTGAAAATTTGTGTGCAATAAATCTGTGAGATCAGTTGCGCCCGATGGAGAGTTAAATTGACATTTTTATCATGCAATCATTGTCAAGTTTTAAAACCATGTCTTAAAACTAAATAAAAATGTTAGTATTTCATCTTAGTTAAAAGACCACTGACTAAAACCACTATGAAATATGAATACATTTATTTTCTTCTTTTACTTCTTCAAAGTATCCAATGTGTTTTCTTTTATTTAATGTTATGATATTAAATTGGTATAAACATTCATATAAAATCTACAAGGACACTCTAACACAAAAGTCTTACTAGTTTTTAATGAAAAAAAAATAACCTTTCCTACTACATCTCTCAAATTGTGAACATAAAGTAAACAAAGAAGTCCTCTGAAATGTTTATTCATTTGTTCTGACTTACACAATACTCCTAAAATCTGGCTCTTGGTTACTAATTAAAAACAAAACAAAACAAAAACCACATAGCGCATTTTCTAAAATGTTAAATCCCCAAAATCTGTACAATGAGGTAGTTTAGGTTATAGTCACTGAAGATGACCAGGTTTCCATAAAATTCAAATTCAGAAAAATGAGATTTTATAGGCAATTAGAATAAGAAAACTGTCATCTCCTAATAAAACATACTCATCAAACAGAAATATCAGAGTAATGTTTTCTAATAATTTCATCTAAAATGAATTAAAATAAAAGTATGATATGCCAAAATTTCAATTCCAGTCTTGACTGTTCAAGTGTGGTAATTTTCCACCACCTAACAGGACTGCCCATCCTCACTGCTCTTGTGCAAATGTATTTTTAAATGCATTATATATATTTAAAAACACATTTTAAATATATTTTTAAATTTCAAAACCATTCCTTATTATATTGGCATTTACACTTTATTTTTAGAGTATATTGCATTTTTAAGTATTGTAACGGTAAAGGACAAACATAATTTATAAATCATTCACAGAAAAGAAATGTATGAGTTAAACAAATACTAAACCAGTAAGTGAAATCAATGTAAATGAAATCTAAGTGAGGTATTTTTTTGGGGAAAAAAAAATTCCACAAGGGCATCAGTTAATGCATAGAATTCTTTTAATACATAATCCATTGTTTCTTTACTACATACAGCAGCTGGGCACTGTGGGAGGTGGCTGGCCCACTGTTAAGTATCAGGTCGTGATCACTGATTGTCCTTGGCTCGGAAGAGGAATGGCTGCTCAGGACCATGGGGGAGGACAGGAGAGGCAATGATTGCCAGCCTTTCTCCAATTCTACCAAAGTTTGTCCCCTGCATTATTTACAAAGCACATGTATTCATCATACACTTGCCATCTTTTTTGTAGTCCACAGTTTTGGGGTTTTTTCTTTAGAAGGGCCTCAAAATCCAGATCACGAGTACCATCAGTTTCACTAGAACACTTGTGTAGCAGTGTTCCAATGCACTTATAAGGGAACAATCTGAGCATCACATAAATTCCCCATTTGTTTAGGCATGATCTTGTCTGTGAGAAACTCTAGGTGAATGCAGAAAACTGTGCCCAATGGAATTCCAGCCACACAGCAATATACCAATCACACATCTGCACAACCGTTAAGTATCTACCAGCAACTTGAGTTCATTGCCTGTTGCATGAAACACACCCATCCATGTGTAGTGATACAACTTTCTAATTTCAGATCACCCTACTTCCAACACTTCCCAATAACGCACAAGCTGAAACCCTTCCAATGTCCACTTCCCCAAACTGTGGGTCTTTTTCAAGGCAAAGTGTATCTGTAGTATTTTTGTATTTCCTAACCATTTATTTTAACATGTGTGAAACTGTGCGACCCTTTATTAGATTCCTATGTTTGTTTTGTATGTGTCACTAATGAAGTTTTTGAGTGGGATGCCCCTAAGCCCATTTTTCACAGAAGTCCCATGCTTTTCATTGCCCAATTTTGCACAGTGAGGTGACTTTTAGGGACATACATGTTGTGTTACAGCAAAACTGACTGTACTACTAAATTAGGAACTAACATACTTCTTCTATCCTACTAGAAATGCACTGGAAGCTTTGACAAAGTATCACTTTCAAAATCCTTGCCAGGGATGTAATGCTCTTCATAAATGAAAAAGAAAATCTGGAAAGATGGTTTTATATAAATTTGTGTTGCTGGAGGAATACTTATAAAGAAGGGATAAAATTCAGGTCTTGATATAACACATACTTATGGTTGCAGAACGAACTAATTCCCATCTCATCTCTGAACTCACTGTGGGGCACAGCAAGTCTAAACTTTTCTAAAGATGACACCAGGCATTCACCTACTCCTACTTCCAGACTTCTGTCTCTGATATTTTATTTATTTATTTTTATTGTGAAATAAACATTTTTTAAAAATTAGTTTCAGCTGTATAACACAGTGCAATAGTTATACTTTTTACCCCTCAAAGTGACAACCCCCTCCCCCAATCTGCCACCCCACTTCTCCCCCAATATCATACATCTCTATTACAATTCCCTTGACTCCACTCCCACACTATACGTCCTGTGACTCTCTCTCTATATATATTCACTTATAGTTGAAATACAATATTATACAACATCAGCTTCAGATGTTGTCTCTGATATTTTAATGTGTAGGTTTAGATCAGCGGTTCTCAAGTGGGAGTGATTTTATCTCCCAGGAGATATTTGCAAATGTCTGGCAACATTTTTGCATGTCACAACTGGGAAGCTGCTACTGGTATGTAGTGGGCAGAGGCCACGGGATGCTGCTAACCATCTTACAAGAAGCAGGAAAGCTTCTGACATGAAAGAAGTATGCAGGTGAAAATGTCAGTAGTACTCAGGTTGGGGAAACCCTGCACTAGACTATCACAGCCCTCTAACAATGACCTCTAATGAATAAGCCACATTTATTATTTCTCTAGGGCAGTGGTTCTCAACCTTCCTAATGCCGCGACCCCTTAATACAGTTCCTCATGTTGTAGTGACCCCCAACCATAAAATTATTTTTGTTGCTACTCTATAACTGTAATTTTGCTACCGTTATGAATCGTAATGTATCTTTTTGTTTTCCGATGGTCTTAGGCGACCCTTGTGAAAGGGTTGTTCGACCCCCAAAGGGGTCGCGACCCACAGGGTGAGAACCGCTGCTCTAGAGACAGCAGGAGCTGCAAGGAATGATGGCAGTTGGGAGTCCAGGTTCTAGAATCAGGTTTGAATCCCAGTTCCTTCATGTACTAGGGATGTGAACTTAGGGAAGTGGCTTTACCTCTCCATGACTCAATTTTCTCAATTCAGTAAAAGGAGCTTACAGGTTGTTAGTTAATTTTTCAGAACTATTCTAGGTACTGGGAATAGCAGTGAACAAAACAAAAAACCCCTTGTCCTCATGGAACTTAGTTACTTTCTAGTGGCGATGTTTATGAAGATTAAGCATGAACAGTATAAACATGCCCCGGAACAAAATAAGTCCTCGATAAGTATTTATTTTTATTATGAACTACACAGGACTTTCATTATATGTTATCATTAGATTACCTTTCAGTCAAGTGTTTACATGAAAACAGTTTAAATTAGCACCTACTCAAGCAATTGTTTAAAACACATGTTACTCCACTACTCATTATATGCTGTAAAAGAATAAAGTTGCAATCTCTCTTGGTTTTCCTGCCCTGGTAAAAATACCTGCCCCTAATATGTCAAAAAGATAGAGGAGAAAAGCAATTGTAATATAAAAGGTCCAGAGGAAGATTAGCTGTGTTTTTATGCTAGCAAAGGCAATATGCATGCGAGAAGGTTCTTAAATAGTGACAAACACTTAGAAACCTGAACTCAGCTAGTCCAGAGTTCAGGACTGAAGGAAATAGGTCATATTCACTAGCTCAATATGAGGATCATGTGGCATCCAAGGCCCAGATAAAGGATTGACTCAATGCCGTTTTTAGAAAAGATATCAAGCAACCGACAAACAGCAACGCAAATTGCTTGTTCTTCAGCTTTATGGCCTCTTCACTATTTATTAGCAGACATTTAATCATTTACGATAACTAGATCAAATGAAAGACCCGTGTTTAAAGCCTCAATGAAACTATTTCACTCAATAATAATTTAGTTTTAAAGGATCTTAAGATGAATCAATCCGTGTGTGCATAAAAAGGTATTTCTATCAAATTACCTAAGTAGCAAATTAAAAATGACATGTCTATTGTAGATAGAATAGAAATTCATCATTCCACCCAATTCCTATTCAAATCTTATACATGTGTGAATCAAATAATGAATCATGTAGATAGCTGCACCGAAAAGCTAGGCTAAGCTGTGCTATTCCTAAGCAGTTCTTAGTTTTCTGGTGGCCTACATAAAAAGAGAAAGCTGATAAACTACACTGATCCTATAACCTATTTACAGCAAGAGGAACTTATTGGGTTTGAATCAACTCCAGTAGCAGGTGCTCTTGTATAACAAATAACTTAAATTGTACAGCGGTGCTCTGAAGATAGGAGAAGTTGGTATTTTTGTCCTTTTTCAGGGTCGTTGGAGTGAGACTTCTTTTGTTCAGTCCACACTGCTACAGTCTTCCTCCGCTGACTTATAGAGGACGTCAATGGCATCTCTAAAGAAAGGAGACACAGACAGACACACACACACACACACACACATACACACACACACACACACACACACTAAACAGATGCATAAAATGGACAAAATGCACATTTCAAATGTAAACCTCAATAAATTACGGGTTTAGAAAGAGTGAGGGAAAAAAGATGTTTGCTAATATGGTGTTTTAAATTTCTAGCAAAATGATAAAAGTCAGTAATACTGAAGCAACTATTTCATTCTTAGTGGAGTGTTATTTCAAACTACACAAGGGAAAAAAATGAAATTATTCAGCACAATTAAATATGGGCTGACAAAGTAATCTGGTATTAAAACTCCTGCTATCCAACAATAGGCCAAAACTATGCAACCTTTGTAGAGTGAAAAAAATCCGTAAATCTTATATCTGAAACTTACAGATAGGTAAAATACCTTCATAAAAAGTTCTTTAAAACATTGATATTTGTTTGATTGTTTACAAAACTAAATATAGTACTAAATACTAGGTTTAAAAATTAAAAATTAGGGCCGGCCAAGTGGCGTGTTGGTTAAGAGTTGCCTTAGGAGTGCCAACTCTGAGCAGCAGGGCCCTGGTTCGGATCCCACATGAGGGCCAGTGATGCTGCACCCTCTACAGATAAGATGGTGAACAACAGCTTGACCTGGAGCTGGGCTGCCATGAGTCACTGGCAACGGTGTAGGCGGCAGTGGGGCTTCAGTGGGCTACCATAAGCTACTGTGAGTGGCCAGCGGCCAGTGAGCAACTGCCTCACCCAGGAAGGGCGCAGTGATCACAATACCAACATGGGCCAGTGAAGTGACGCCCTCCACAACTAGACTGAAGAACAAAAGGACAGCAACTTGTCTGTCCCACTTCCCGGATTCCCCACCACTGTTCCCCTCCCCCAATTCCCCATTAAAATCTTTAAAAAAACAAAATTAAAAATTAGAGTAATGCTACATATATTAGTACATATAATTCTCTGAACCAAGTAAGTATGGAAAGGAGCTATTCGTGGTTTAAAAATAAAAACGCTATGATTTCAAGGAGATACGATTATTCACAATTATGTAACACAGTAGCAAAGATTGGCTTGTCTTATTTAGTTAGGTACCCTCACAGTCATGAACTGGCTGCTTTAGCCCGAAATATCTGATGCAGACCACAAGGTCCAAAGGTGAAAGAAAGTTTCTCTTTCCATGTATCTTTTCAAGAAGTTTCCCAAAAGCTCCCTGGCCATCTTCTTCTAGAACGTCATTAGCCAGATATATTAAGAGTCTGTGCCTAATCCAATCAACAGTAAGTGAACTTACACCAATCAGGAGCCTCAACTTTGCCTGCGGCCCTCCTGCAGGAAAGTGAATAAAATGAGGTGACATTCTAACAGCAAGGAAGAAGGCAAAGGGACAGGCTAATAGTTAAGAAAACACCTCATTTTTCTTAGAGAATGCAACTCATATACGTTCCAAGAAATACTTGCACTAGCATTCAAAACTAGATTTCTCTTATTTGACTTGGTAAAAAAGAAAAAAGGTTTTACCTGTTTTTCCCTTTGGGAAGCTTTGTGAAAGTAATGAGGGTGGTTTAACCTGAATGTAAAGAATTCCTAAGGTTTTATTCCACTCAGAAAATTAAAAAAAAAATTGTTTTGGCCAATTAATAACTACATACTGGCTACCTGTTAGTATTGCAATTCTCTCCTGTGGGAGTCCTTGTTTGTATGTGTTTTTAAAAAACACCTTTATTTCATGGGTAATCCCAGTGACTACTTTAAAACAAAACTGTTTTCTAATTTAAGAAATAAATGTTGAAATTGCTATTAACATATTGTCAATAACAGCTGATATAACTCTTCTGAGTGATATGTTCGACAAAGCAAGCTTTATTAGGTAGTGTTTTATATGTGTAACCATGGCAATGAAGTTGAAAATGTATCCACTGTGTACAAAAAATATGTATTTTAGAAAACTCTCTCCCACAGAAGAGATTTTGGTTGTCTCTTATTAAACTCAGATGCAAACCATTTGTGACTTGCTCAGACTCGTGTATTTCCTTTGAGAAAGAAAGGATTTAATTTAGTACAAGAAAAATAGAATATCATGGTGGTTTGGCAACTCTTCTGGCAACACTGGTAACGAAGCCAGCCAGTGTCATGACTTGGACTTCTGCAAGGACCCAACCCATAAAAGAAGCCACATACCCACAAGGTCGTTAGGTTGGAGCAAGGCAAGAGTCGTGGAAACTATGGAAGCTACTGTGTTTCTCAAATTCAGGCAGAAAACTACACAGCCAACAACTCAGATGTGTACTTACAATCCTTTTGTTTTCAGTATCCTTCTACTCAAATCAAAAAGAGTATTGCACAGACATTCTCAATTTGGCCTTGGTTTTATTATATTATCAGACAATTATACTCTCCAGCTTGTTTTAAAACTGGGAGAACTTTTATCAATAGAAATCATAAAGGCTTACCACTCTGAGACTCAAACAGCCTCAAATTAGGTTTAAAAAACTCCGTATTTGTAGCAGTGACTTAGTTATTCAATTAGTTATCTTATTTATTAAATCCATTGGTTCTACGATGGTCCAAGTAATTTTTAATACTGTTAAATGTAAAGTTCATTAATGATTTATACAGATAACTATTTTAGTTTATTTTCATTTTAATAAAAAGAAGAAAAATGTTATGTTGCAATCTGACTACCACAATGACTATTTCTGCAATTTATTTTTAAACTGAAAGTATGCTGGCATGGAAAATTGTGCCTACAATTAAAGGCAATGTTTTAAGAACAAAAGAAAAACACTAAAAGTGCCCTGTCTTTTCTTCAGAGAAACCAAATTCTTGAGCCTGAGTTATAGGAAGACATAACCGCTGAGTTAGCAATCTAAAAATTATATATATATATTTTTTTGCAAAACATGAAAAGTATATAGTTCCTTTCCCTGCATTTAGTTCTAAATGCCATTGGCCTTTAACTTAGAGCTAACTGCTCCCAGACATCCTGCCCAAACCTCAGTGATTCATTTCCCCACCCTCCAGAGTCTCCTTAAGGTCTGAACCCTTTATCTTCTACCCTTTCCTCTCTCATCATTTAGAAAATGGATCATCTCAGATTTCCTGAAGGAAAGGGAATAATTCATCAGGTGTGAGCCCCTCACTGATCCTCACTGCAGCTATAAATTTTAAAATCATCACCGTAATAACGAGCACTTGAGCATCTAATTCAGTGCTACACACACTCTCAGTAGTCACATACTATACTTGAAACTTGACCATCAGTCTCATGCAGACCCTTTGAGGTATTACTATCTTTGCTTTACAAATGGGTAAACTGAGGCTCACAGTATTGACAAAGCTGTCAGAAGTCACAAGGGGACACAGCGAGGAAGAGGTGCCTCCAAGGCCCGAGGCGCATCCTTTTCAGTTCTCCACCTTTCAACCGCTGCCCCTTCCTGGACTCTTATCACAGCCCACAGTTCTGCCCTACATCTTCTCCCATGTTTCTGCTCAATGGTACAAAAACAAAACAAAACAAAACAAACCACTACGCTTTCCTTAGAGGTCCCTTCCCTTGTCCATGGTCCGTGAACACATCCAGCCTCCCTCGCTGTTCCTCTTCCTCCCCCTCCATCTCACTGCCCAGCACCACCTCAAGTCTACGTCTATCTGAAGCTCAGTACTGAAACCTCTTCTGATTCTAAGTTCATTTTAAACCCAGTGTCTCTTTTTCCATCTTCCGGTTCTCTAAGTCTTCACAATCACGTTCCACTCTTGGTTGCTCAGACAAAATTACCACAACGTATTTATAAATGTTACCTCACATATTTCTGATTTTAGGTACCAAAGAATTTAAGTACAAATAACGACAATTGTAAAACATGGGTTCTATAAAAGAGGAACTGAAAATCTTGCTTTTCCCAGTGGGAAAATACAAGTATGATGTAATCTTTCAAGTACAAAGCTGAAAGATTGTAGACTAAGAACAATAAAGAAAAAAATTATAAATATGAGGCTCACATAAAAATTCATCTGTTTTAGTTTTTGGTTATTTACAGATAATTTCTAAATCATCTCATGAAAAAAAAAACTTAAATAAAACCAACATACACATTTAGAATCTAGAAACTAAATGCTTTTCAATAGATGTTAAATAATTTTGGAAGTAACACAAGAAAAATTCAATTAACATGATGCTATTAACAAACAAAATGTACCTATCACATTCATAACTGTTATCCATCCTGAGTGTTATGGCACAGTTATAGTTTAGGTCACTTGATAAATTACATTATAAGCAAAAATTCCTAAAATAATTTAGAATAATCTTTCACTTGTAAGTCATTTGAGTGAGTCTGAACTTTTAAATGGGAAGTTTAAATAAATGGCACTTTATGGTTAAAACATAAATATGATTCTTAGTATATACAGAACCCTCAAAGTAATCTACCAAAGTAGTTTGCTGCCAAGAATTCACGAATCAGGTGACATTTCTGGTTGCCACCCAGAAACCATCCTATGAGAGCAGATGGCTAACAACATGTCTACCACTGCCTACCTCAAGGCTCTGATGTCCGAAAAGCATCTTAACTCACCTCATTATAACCAGACTCTCTCCAATTTAGACCACACTCCTCACTTGAGCCTCAACTTCCTTCCGTAAAATAGGAATTCAAAACAATATCAGTAACAACAAAAATCCTACCCCATAGGGCTTTGAAAGGGTAAAGTACCTAGCAGCACCAAAGGTACATACCTGGGCCTAATAAAACCCTCACCAAATATTAGCTAAACTTGAATGCGCTAGTAGAGTGCAATTTTTTGAAAAGAAGTAAAATTATGTCACTTCCTTGCTTTAAAAAGATGCTGGCTCTCTGCTCTACCTTTAATATGAAATACAATGGTTTGCATACAACTATAGTTTCGTGAAGGAGAAACCTGATAATTTGATCTAAGATTACAGTTCACTATTGAATGAACTATGCCAAAAGCACTCGTAGAACCACATAACAGAATGAAAATGATCACAGGTATTTTTAGTGGTCTAAAAGAATGCTTATTTGAAAAAGTATAGTCACCTGTATAAAAAATATTATTAACAAAAGTCTATTGGGGTTTTAAAATAAAACTAAGCAGAACTCCAATTCAGAAACATGTCAATAGTTAGAAATATTCTTTTTGGCATTTAAAATCAATAATGTGCCACTTAAAGATATATAAATAACCTAGAATTTCATTAATTCAGACTACTCTAACACTCCCTAATGAACACTAATTACTAATGTTTTATTGTAACAGGTATTAAATGGAAGTTCACGATACCATTGGGAAGGAAGCAAACAAATTAGAAAAAGTTAAATTTAAGCATTGTCTCTTTTACGTGTGGTCATATGTGAAAAAAGTTAACCTAATTCTAACCTACACAAGCACACAATTTCAAAAAAGACCCAATCATTTTATAGTAGATGAAACATTTTTTTCCAACAGGGTCAAATTGATAGAATCAATAGCTCAATTCGAACAGGAAAAAAAAAATCAGTAAACATTTAGTATTACTCTTCTTTGTTGAATAGTATTTAATCATCTTAATACTGCACAAGCAATAGCTACACAATCACTTCAAGAACAAAAAAATAGTTATTAATAAGTCAAATAATAGCTCTATAAAACAAAAAGGTTTTGTAAAAAGAAAATGGCAGACTTTCTTTCAAAATGGCTTTCTTGTAGTGTAATTTAGATACTTTCATTCATTCAATATGAGACAAGCATTGGAGAAATAGCCTTAATATTATAAACAAGCAGGAGGAGTAATGAACAAAAATACAAAGGGGAGATGGATGAGGGATTGATCTTGCTTAGAAAGGGGAAAACCAGAAGACATTCCAGAAGTGGCGGCCATCTGAACTGGGCCTTAGCATCAGCAGTAGTCAGGTGTGGCAAGAGTTCAGCATAGATTGAAGGGGAGGGGCACAGAAATTGGGTTGAATATCTAGGCTCTGAGTAACAACAACCTATTTATGAATATAAAATTTGTTATATACGTTTTGAAATAATGTATTTGTTCTACTCCTGTCACTTCAAAATAATATATTTATAACTCTGAAAAGGTCCAAATAATAATGCAAGTATGTGATGCACAATAGCACTTAATTAAGGCTCAATTTAGTCAGCAAGTCATTATCCCCAAGCACTGAGAAATTTCTCACTTACAGAAGAGGCATGAGATAGAAATCCGACCCAGAATAGCAGGGAAAGGCCCACTTTCTATAGCAGAGACACAGATACAGTGTGTAGAGTCTGCAAAGAAATGCAATGGCCAGTGCAGGACAGCCTGATGGCAGCATTATACTTCAGAGACACAGTTCCTTCTAATGGAGTACAAGACCATGTCATCTTATTAGTTGGTTAGATAACTGGCAGGTTTTCATTATCTCAGTGAAGATGGAATCTCTCTAAAACAAAGATAAAAATATTCTCCTCATTCATTTACCTTGCTTAATCAATTCATTCATTATGCTCAAATATTTATTAAGCATCTAATATGCCCAAGGTTTTGTACTGTCTACCACTAGGAAACAAAAATACAGTTCAAGACTATAAACTGCTTAAGGGATACTATTGCATCTGAGTTAACTAACCTAAATTTCAAACCTGAATAAACAGCATAATTATGCTTTCCATCAGGTTTCAGTATTGGTGGAAAGGGCTCCTCAAAGCATCATCACTTACTCCTTAGACAACAGACAAGTTTTTCAAAAATCTATTGCTTTAGACTTGAGTAAAACCTTCATGTCATATTTCAGGTTATCCCCCTGCAGCTCTGCTCACCACCTCACCCCCTTCTTTTTCCTTCTTTTTTCCTTTGCCAGCTTTAACTTCCTGTCCATACAAAAAAGTTTAAGTAGCTTCTCCTCACTTGAACTTTAGTGGTATTTAAGCAGTGACCACTGATGCCATAATGCCTCAAAAACATCTTTGTTTAAAATGTGTAGTGAATATAATCCAATTCATCCTTACTACAGTAACTTATTAAGTTTAAAATTTAGGCCATTTTAAAACCATGATAAAATATTTTAAGTGCATTCAAGATACATTTTTAAAAGAAATAAAAATATTCATGACTTCTCCATATACTTAAATTTTCTAGCTTTGGACACAATTTTCAGCTAGAAGCTGAAAATTCTGCAACCTAAGGGAAAAACTGAGGCTCTTGAATTAAGGCCGTCAAGTCAAATAAAATGAACCTGAAACTCTACTTCTATATTTCTCTGCTTCTAAATATAGAAGTTGTACAATGTACTAGGAATCATAATGAGGCAGTTATCGCTAATTCCTCAAATGTGATATCTTTGCACATTCACATATAAAATGCTGATTTAGCTCATTTCCTTTCAACACCTACCCATCTTATTCACATAAAAATATGGATAACAAGTCTTATTTTTTAATTGCTGGAGAAAACTAATAATGAAAATATTTAACATATTTACTACGCATTTCCATACTAGACTTAAACTAGACTTAAAAAGCAGAAAATGGCTGTTCTTTAATAGAAAACTTTGTTTGAAAATCCCTCTAAAGGACCTTGAAATCACAAGGCTGCTACTAAATCTGTATGAAAAGTGTGCTCAAAAAGGCAAGATGTAAAAGATTTTAAAGGCTTCAGTTCATACCATATAAATAGTATGAAATTAAAATAACATTCATCCACTCAAAATGGAGAAAAAAGTTATAAGAAAACTAGCTACATAAAAGAAAATCTTAATATAACCTGCTTCTTTAATGCTTTCAAAACTAAATAAATTTATAATAGTGCAAAATTCAAAGACACATGAATATTGTTAATAATATATCTTTTACAGGTATTATTCAGAATTAATGGCAGCAGTAACTTTAATTTCTTTAAATGTCAAAATATTGTCTACAATAATCTCCTCTCGTTGTACTGCTCTTAAATTTTAGGTTAATGAGGATTCCTATTTTGAATCTCATAACTGAAACAGCCTAAATAATTATATATTTAAATAAATATTAGCAGCCTCAACAAACTGTTAATTAATTTAGCCGAGTATCAAGATACTTTTTTTTAGCAAAAGCATGATATAATGATACTGTTAGCATCTCCATAGGAACTTCTGAGAATTATTCATTCAGTTTTCTTTAAGAACAAAAAAATTAAGTTTCTTGTTTGAATAAGTTAAAAAATAAAAATATTTTCAATGAAAATCTTTAGGCTTTAAAGCAATTTGCAACTACTCTGCATTTATGTAGCTTAAAGTTAAGAAGAGATTAAGAGGAAGACTGCATTTTAAAATGCCAGTCATCTGAAAACCTAATGATGTATTTACATTTCTGCAACAATACTTCAGTTATAGAAACATTTATAGAATGTAAATCCTTTCTGCA
The DNA here is from genome assembly GCF_001890085.2 of Hipposideros armiger. Classification (NCBI taxonomy): domain Eukaryota; kingdom Metazoa; phylum Chordata; class Mammalia; order Chiroptera; family Hipposideridae; genus Hipposideros; species Hipposideros armiger. The sequence continues at coordinate 1,263,554 of NW_017731710.1, forward strand.
CGAGGTATTGTGCCTGGCACTAGGGCTACAAAGATTATTTACCACAGCATCATTAACTGAGAAAAAAAGACTACTGCTCATGTAGCCATTAGCTATTTATTATTAATACATAAAAGTAACAAGAACTACTCACCAGCCTTCATCAAAATCACATTCGTAAACAGACATTCAACTACAGGCAAAAAGGATACAGGCATAAAAAAAAAAAAAAAGACTCAACTGCTTTGTCTTTGAGCTGCTCCCAAATGAGCACTGTGGGGACTAAACACTAAGGAAATGCACTGTGGCTGTCAGGCGGGCCTGCCACTCGGCAAGTCTGACACCAGACTGACGTCACACACTAACATGTCACTGCAGCTGCAAATTAAGGCAGCTTCCTCAGGAAGAATTTCTTGTGATTATGCATGCCTTCTAGCCATAAAGATTTGATTTCAATTCCCTTAAAGTTGGCATATAGCACAGGGTAAAATACCAGCATATATGTTTGCAAATAGCTCTTGAGGAAAATGCTCAGTGAGAAACTTAAATAACCTTAGCTCAAATAAGTAGGTATTTTCTGTCAAAACTGTCAAAATACCAATTTAAATGACATCTTTAAAAATATTCTGTTGTTGTTTCCAAAGTTGATACACACCTATTTATTTCAAAAATTCAACCAACAAAAGGTAAAAAGCAAGCTAAAATTGCCTGGAGTTCCACCACCCAGAAAGGATAACAGCTAATGAGATTTATTGATTACTTACTATGTCAATCATTTTACAAACTCATTTGAGCCTCATAACCCAGTGCTATGGGTTCTGTAATTGTCTTCATTTTAACTAAAGAAACTTGAGCACAGAAACAGTTAGGAACTTGCCCAATGCTAATAAGTGACCGAGCAGGATTCAAACCTGAGTAGAGGGTCTCCACTGCCCATACATTTGATCACAAAGTTATACGATCTAACAGTAAAGAAAACAGCTGTTAACATTTTGGCAAATATCCTTTTAGACCAGAGTTTGTATATACAAACATATATTTATTCAACATAGGAAAATCCAACTATATATGTTGTGTTGCAACCCAGTTTTTTCATTCAACTGTGTGTCATGAACAGCTTTCCATGTCAGTAATTACATTCCTAACTGTTCCTTTTTTGATGGCTGCTCATCACAATTATCTAAACTTGTTTCCAGCTGATACTTAATTTCTAATTTTTTGTTACTATAAACAATACTTAATGTATGTAACTGTCCAGACATCTTTGTATTTTTCTGTTTAGCTGTGTAGGATAATTCTTAGAAGCGGGTTGGATAGGTCAAAGCACATGGGTGTTTTCAATATTTATACGCTTTGTTCTCCAAAAAGAGATAATTTATATTTGTACCTCAATACATTAGATTTCCCTTTTCCCTACATACTGGGTATTGAAAATTATTTTTCCTTTCTGCAAATCAAATAGAAAATACACGCCATCACACAGTTCTAATTATATGTGTTGTAACTACAAGTAAGGTTAAGCCTTTCTTCACAGGAGGCAGTCTAGCTTAATGGTCACAAGGACATAGGTTCGAGAGCCCAATGACTGAGTTCAAGCCCAGTTCTTCTTCTCAATAGTTCTCTGACCACAGGCAAGTTATATAGCCTCTCCAGGACTTAATTTCCTGTATGAAAAATAAAGATAATTTACTCTCCATGGGATTTTTGTGAGAATTATGCGAAAAAAACCACGTAAGCAATTGGACCAATGTCTACCACATGTGTTTAATTAAATGTTAACTCACGTTTAATAACCAATTATATACTTCTGCATTTCGCGCCTTTCATCCAAAATGGTGATTCTAAACAGTACAGACAAACCATTTTACAAAAAAGATTGTAAATATCTTATTAGAAGGCTAATGACATAAAAATGTTCAGGTACCTCAATGTGAGTTGTCCTACAACTAATATGGCATGTAACATCACTGGCATTAAAACATTCCTTTCATATGAAACTGCTATAAAAAATTTTAAAATAGCATTTCAAGTTGAGAAAATAAAACTGCTTCATCCTGTAGTCTGAGATACAGACGAACGAGCCAACACAGTTTGCTATAACCAGAAGGGTTGGCATATGTTTTAGAAAAGCAGTGATTCATGATCTTTCCCATTTTTTTCCAAAGTGAAGGTTTTGCTAGTACCCATTATGTTCAGTTTAAACTCCTCACACTAAGAAAACCAAAAACCCATTCTTGAAAACATCAGGAAGAAGTCAAGAAAATAACGTTTTTCCACAGTAAAAGCCAAGGACAGCCCTTTCCAAATGACATAAATGATAACAACTTATTAACAGAGTATGCGAAGGTTAAAATGGAGTGAGCTGCTTATCCCTTCCCCCAAATCAATGTGACCTTCTATCACACAATAATGTCTTCCACTGTTCTCAGCATCAAGATAGTTATAACAAAACACCTCTAAATCACACTCAGAAGGGAGTTTTATATTATTCTCGCAGATCTGGTATGGGTGTACTCATTGTTGTAGTATATGCTGTAAAATTACCACATCTGAAGGCAGACATATCTGTAATAAAACTGCTGCATAATATGTTTGCAGAGTCACACAGTTGGCAGAGGGGTTCTGCATATTGATGTCAGGAGAAAACCAGCAATAACGAAGCAGCAGAGATCTGTCAGGAGACTGTGAACAATTACCAGGAATACTGAGAACCAACAAGTTGACCACGTATTTGGTTTATGAAGTTACCAGCACCCTGCACTGTTTCTCTAGGACCCGGGAGGCTCAGGTCCCTCTATCACCCACCCACCGATGACAGGACTTCCACAGGGAAAGCACTGTGGCCAGGCCATAATAGAGGGAACAAGATTAGGTCCCCCCTCTCAAGGCCAGAACAGCCTGGAACTGACAGTTTAATAGGGAAGACAGCGCTGTAAACAGATCATTATAACATAACCAGATCTGCAGAGCACAGAAGAGGAAGTGGCTAATGCCTGAGGGGCTCTGAAAAAAAGACTTATTAACAAAGTAAATGACAGCTGACCGGACGAGTTCATGAGATTTCAGTGAAAGCTAGCAGTAGCTGTAAAAAGCACAAATTTAAGATGCAATCTAAAATTTACACCTACAAACAGTGCCCAATTAACACAGAAACTATTCATTTAAGGGAAAAGTGCACACCAACAGGACATTTCTCCTAAGTGCCTTATAAAATTCTGCCCTGCTTTTCTCAAATGTCAGCGATGGCTAGTTCAGCTTTCTTAATTCTGTCCAAACCACTTTTTAGGAGAGGGAATTGAGGCAGTCTGTGGACGAATTGCTCCGCAATTTTTACGGAGCTAATGAACTTCTTTAAATCAGTAGGGGTCCTAAATCTCAATTAATCATGATTTTCTTTTCATGTATCTCTGTGCTTTAGGCAGGAATCATACTTTACTAAAAATCCACAGAATAAAAAGTCCAGTGAGGGCCTCCAAAGTATTTGCCAAAAATAATGATTCAGTGCATCCCTCAGGCATGTTTGTGACAATGGCTGAGGATTCAGTGGTGATATTATTTTTTTGGATCTTATTGTTACTTTAACACTTCTCAGTGGCATTTAAAACTCTTGGCCACTTTTTCAGGTGTATTGAAATGTATTGAAAAGGCTACCTTGTCCCTGATATTTATGTGACTTGGTTCCCCAATGTCCACTTCGTAAAACGGGCTTTAGTCCAAAGGACTCAACCCAGTGCCCAATAATTTGTCTGCCTAATTTGGTGCCAATTTATCCATCACTAATATCCAGAGTAGAAGTTCTTTTCATGGGTAAGAAAGAGCTCTCCTACCAATCTCTTCCCTATAGTGTCTTAATGGTGCTGGATAACACGAAGCACTCAAATGTTCCATCAGCTGATTACTGATTTCCATCTCTCAGGTCACTTAATACAAATCTTTCAGAGCAGAAAAATACTAGTATAGTGAGAGTACAGAAGGAAGAGCACAAGTGTGTACTTCCAAAGTGTGTTTTTTCCAACACTACCAAGCAATTATCTCAATTCTGACACCATCTACCTAGAGATGGAACTCACAGGTGAAAGGTTCAGTCCCACAAGAGTGCCTCCACTTCAGACACGCCAGTCCACGTCCAGGTTGTCACCTGTACACACTGAGTGTACACTGGATTCCCATGACTCCCTCTTCGGATCTGATTCATTCGCTAGAGGGGCTCACAGAACTCAGAGAAACATTTAGTTAGGTTTCCTAACTTACTCTACAGGATATTATAAAGAATGCAGATGAATAGTCAGATGGAAAGGCACCTAGGACAGGGTCTGGGAGGGTCCTGAGCGCAGGAGCTTCTGTCCCCATGAAACTGGGGTGTACCAGCTCCTGGCAAGTAGATGCATTCACCGGCCTGGTAGCTCATCAAATCTTGTTCAGGAGTTTTTATAGGGCTTAATCTGCAGCCTGCCCTCCACCAACCCATTTACAGCGGTCCGTGAGTGGGGCTGAAAATTTTAACCCTCTAATCACTTGATTTCTGGTGACCATCTCCATCCTGAGGCTATCTAGGGTCCCCACTCTAAGTCACTTCACAAATCACAAAAGATATTCTTATCACTCAGGAAATTCCAAAGGCTCCAGGAACTCTGTGCCACCAACCTGGGACAAAGACCAAATAGATTTCTTATAACACTATTCAACCACAAAGTTACACAGAGGCAAAGTAAGAATACATTTTCCTTTCATCCCAAATTTCTGAATTCACTTATCGTGGTCTATCACATACCTTCATGATTTAAAGAGCAACACCAAGGCAGCACTACTTACGAAAGTAAATTTCAAATAATTTAAAAATATGGCTTCTCAAAACCCTTGTTATCTTGTTTTTAAAAGTGTAATCAGGTACAGAATAAGTCAACTCACAGAAATTAAACGCAATTACCTGATGATAACCTGAGATAGATTTTAAATATACTTTTACTGCACCAACCACTATATCAACCGAATGAAATTCAGTATAGAAACAAACTGTGCCACCCAGTAAGACGATGTGTTGGGCCAACAACTTCTTCTAAACACTTTGTTAGTCCTCATTTGACACTGACATAACAGTTCAGATATTTTCAATTTACTACCCAAGAAATATTCAAGGGCTGTTCCATGCTATCATCTTGGTGTTCTATTAGAGCTAAAATTTAACAACGCAGCAAATTCTCGGAAAAAAGTAATTGGAAGAGTTGAATGATATAAGCATCAAATTAACCCATAAACACCTGCCTAGGAAGGGACCAATTATAATGAAAAGTCCTTCATACCATTAGAATCTTCTTCCCCAGGGGTAGCAGCTACTAAAATATACTTGCTTGCTAACAGGGTCAGAGCATTCCAATTTGAAAATATACAGTTCTCAGGTCATCGATGAACAAAGTGGGCCCTCTAACGCCAGCTTAATAAGCCACCGGCTTTGCCATTTTATATTCCCCTCAATTTATTTCTTCTTCCAATTCTTTTTAAGATTTTTCCAATTTTTGTGAGATTGGTAGCCATGACCTCTTCCTTCTAAGCTCCGTCATAACTTGTGTATCTCACCCATTTACATGATTTAGGGTCCATCCCAAATGCTACCTCCTCAGAGATTTCTCCCAACCTCCTTACTCAGGTAGTTTCAGTACCACAAATCAGGAGTAATTAGTACGACCAAACAAATTGCAGTCACACATACTTACATCTCAAAGAATTTGTCAGCAGGGATGTATATAAACTTTTGCACAATAAATAAAAAGTAGATACTCATGGCGGGTGGGCTAATGCTAATAAGCTCATTTATACAACCAAATACAAACCAAAGTGAGAGATACAATCTAAGAGGCAACAGTGATGTGGGCATGAAAACAGATCATCTTTCTTTCTTTTCCCTATTATCATATGAAATCTCAACTTCTGAGCTCTAGGTGAAATGTCTGGTTATATTTATATCTCCTTTGAATATCTGAACTCTCTGTCGGTGCTTGAAGATAATTTCACTTGATAGGAAAAAGAATGTATTCTGAGTAGTGAATTTTTTAATAGACTCTGGACTCCAACTGCATTTTCACCTTAACTGTTACAGTTCTAGAAAAATTTCAAGTCAAAGAGTAAATGTACAATATATAGTACAGAAACTTTAAATTTACTAATTTTGTCCTTAAGTGTGCAGTGGTAACTAATATAAAATTAAATTTGGATATACAGTTGCCTCTTGAACAATATGGGGGTTAGCAGTGCCAACCCTTGCAGAGTCAAAAATCCACCTATAAATTTTGACTCCCCCAAAACTTAACTACTAATAGCTTACTGTTGACTGGAAGACTTACAATAACATAAACAGTTGATTAACACATATTTTGTATGTCATATGGATTATATACTGTATTCTTATAGTAAAGTAAGCTAGAGAAAATGTTATTAAGGAAAATACATGTACAGTATGCATTTACTGAAAAAAAATCTGTGTATAAGTGGACTTGTGAACTTCAAACCGTTTTGTTACAGGGTCAACTGTATTTGTGCTTTATGAAAGATAATGTTCAATTCTAGCACAATAAAGAAATTCAGACTCTAGAACATGTTGATAAATATGAAAAATAAATCAACAACCAAGTTATATGAGTAAGAAAATAAATAGAAATTTAACTCTGGTTTCCTTGCCTAGGTCTTAATTTTAACTCTGAATGAAATATACATTTTTGAGCAATAGTTTGTGACTTATACTCTATCTGTATATAAATGGATTTCATCCTGAAAGAAGTTATAAAATCTACAGAGTGTAATCTACCAATAAAGCACTTTTATTCAGGTACTAAGTCAATTCTACACATGTACCATCTGACAGGGAAGATAGTCTGTTTTTGATGCAGGAACATAATCAAACATATGACAGTGTTACCAGTTTCATTATTATCAAAAACAGGCCTCAAGGAAACTATTGTAATGGTTGCTTTGTGCGTTGGCTTGATTTACTCAATTAGAAACTCCAGCTTACTCTCTTGCAAGGAAGAAAACATGCATGTTTTTAAAAGTTTCACTACCACAGGACTGGACATTATGGAAACTCGTGATAGAGACATAGCCTCAGGACCTAAGAGGTACTTTTATCTCTACAACCGACTTAATGAAAGGTCCTGACAAAGTAACTGACTACATCAGTTGTCCTTTTCTCATCATATTATATGACACAATCAGGAAGTCTTACAGCAACAACTACGACCAAGAGCATTTGCCTGCCAAGGCCAAGTTTTATTGAGATACAGGTATTATCCCCTAAAACAAAAAGCAACACAGATTTTAACTTGCCACACACTACCTCACATTTGTGACACTGGGGGCATACCCTCTTTTGACTGTGTTTACACCCCATTTTGTACACAATTTCTTGGCCTACAACTTTTTTCTTCTCTTAAAAAAAACACTTTATTTTGGAAATGTATTGAAAATGTTACACATATTCAAAAGAACAAACAAACAAACCTGAGTTGAGATTTAATTTCCTGGACTACCATTAGTAGATTTTTTTGTTCATTCAACCCTGGTCAGTAGTATTTCAAGTTGTTTTAATACAGTATTCTCTACTTCTTCCTCTGATTGGATATAATCTGGGATATCTTCCTCATTACATCCATATTCTAAAATTTAACATGTGAGTTACATATTGAAACTCAGATTAATTCCCACACTACAAATGGAACTGCCCACCCAGCTTGTTCAGGAGAAAGGTAAGGAGCACTCTGATCTAAATCACAAATGAAAGAGACCCTACTTGTTTACTGTTATGGAAATCTTTTGGGAAATTCCTTGGTAGTTTAGTACCCTCTGAATTACCTGGTAAGACCGTTTTTTGCTTCTGAAGAGAAAGATGGCATGAACAGATTGTTTACTACTGCTATTGTTTTAAAGCAAGGCTCTACAAGCATCAGTGTGGTCCCTCCCAGAAAGAAGGCACCCATACTGTATAATGTAACAAGGGAAAAGAACAAGCAACCCTTGCAATTTTGTATTAAAACTCCACAAATTCTGTAATTAAAGCTCCATCTTTGTCTAGAAATTTTACTTGTTTACAAATGCTTTAGATGTGGTAAGCAAGCTCTTGCAATGTTCCAGAATTTCTGCCCCCAGTAAAGTAATGAGAGGAGGCACACACTTCTCCCCTGTGGAATGGGGGCTGGCTGTGCTCTGGGACAAGCATCATCTCTCCCCAGAGATAGAGCAAACAAACACAAGCAGTTCTGGGACCTTAAAATATTGAGATAGTAGGGAGATCCTCACCCTTCGGGAAGGAGATTGTAATCAGCAGCACAGGAAATAAACAGCCAAGTAGCACCTGGTATTCCATATAGTGTGGAATAAAAGGAATGCAAAAACCCTTTTCACGGCTGTCTGTCCTGTGGTCCTGAAATCGCCCACTGTGGCCCCAATTGTGCAGATTTTAATACATTTATAAAATTTATAAAACATAAAGCATACATACTTCACAATCTAATGACATAAGTTCTTTTAGAATGTACATGTATATTTAAAGCCATGTACTTTTGAAGGATTGTCATACTGATTTTACTATATCAGAATACAGACTGATAATTACTAAAAATGCTTTAGGTAGAAACGCTGAGGTAAATTGCATAAAATTCCGTAAGTCATATTTATTTAGAAATATTTCATAAAACTCTAAACCTGAAGAGCGATTATCTGCAACAAATTCTTTTCAAAAAATTTCATATGACAATATTTGGTTATTAAGAAGGCAGGTATTTTCCTTGGGATGATATCTTACCAAGAAAGTAGTCCAAATGTAGACAAGTGGCTTATCTACCAAACAAATTAGTGCACCCACTGATAACATGGGCAAGTGGGAAGATTCGCTAATACTATAGCAGAATTCTGCCCAGAAAAGATAAGACATTCACTTAAACCAGAGTTCTCCACTTCGGTCATTCCTGGACATATCTGAGATTCTGCCGTATCTGGGTATCACGTGTACTATTAACAGCGTTTGAGAGTTACTTAAAAAAAACAACAACAAAAAAAACCCTTAGTCTCCATCCTAAGCAATGTCTGCAAAACCTCAGGTTTTATCCACTCGCTCTACTTTTCTAACATATAATGTTAAAATGAAAAAAATGTTATTCGGGCCGGCTGAGTGGCTCAGTTGGTTAAGAGCTCGCTCAAGAGTTTGAGCTCTGAGCAACAGCGGTTTGAGTCAGCCCGAGCTGAGCAGCCGTGAGCTGCCAACAGGTGGCGGGATGGCTCAGCTAAAAAAAAAAAAAAAAAAATGTTATTCATGTACTACTACCCTGTTACACCGTCATGAACTTTAAAACTTCAATATAAAGAATGAAGAAAGATAGTTGGTTCATGTATTAAATACCCTATCAGGTATCCCTGCCGGTTCAGGGCAACCAAGACCATCACACAAGCACTTCAAAGATCACTACCTATATCTGTACCAGAGGGTTCAATGACATAAGGGACGTTGGAAATATTTTTTTTAAGGTGAAACGAATGGTATTCACAGTATGTGGATGGCTGGAAGGTCCTTGCATAAAAAGGAAACAAAAATTTGACTCCCCCAGCAGCCAAACACCTTTGGAGTAGTGGGGCCTAGTATAGAATTTCATTTGGTTCTTTGTTCCTCTCAGTGAAGGATTTTGCTGCCTGAATCTATTAACTTAGCTGATCCCCCTGTCAGAATACTGTCACATGGAGTAATTCTTTCCTATAAGGTGCTTGCTTGTTGGGGTACCTAAAAATGACACATAAGAGGAGGGGACTTTACTATTCTCATAGGAATAGATGAAATGACTTTCTGTACCTACTTACTAATAGTGTGTGTGGCAGAATTCAGTCTTAGACTTGCTTTCATGGACTAACACAACTGGGAGCACCGCTGTGTGCAAGAAAATATGAGTTACATCTATCTCTAACTGCCAGAGGCTATATAGGTACTTAACAAAAGAATTAACAAAGGCGAATGCCCAAATTGGCTTACCTCAGCTCACATCATACCTAAAAATCATTTTATATATGACCAGTGACATGTGTACCAGGCTTGGAGAAATGCCAAAGTTAAATCTAATGTAAAAAAATTAGCAACTATTAAATCTAACAAAACACCGATGGGGCTGCAGACTGAGAGTCCCAGATTTCCCAGATGAGTTGTTGGTGTTCAAAAGCAGTTGAATACCATCTCACAATAAGAACACTTACATAAATACGCTTAGAGTATCCTATTTCATGTATTCTAAGAAGCACTTTTTGAAAAACATTTTAACAGCTCTGAAATTGGGAGGTTTCTCACATCTCCTGGCATTTTATGATCACTGTCCACCAGGTGGCAAATGTGGTATCATTTGCATTACCTGTGTATGCTGAAATGTCAGAAGCACAGTGTGTCAGCAGCAGCAGCTTGGAATAAAATCCCAGGGAGAAAAGCAGAGCAGACCTCTATCCCCAGGGTCCAATGCTTTTGGGAGAGGGAACTTAGCAACATTTAGATTCAGGAATCAAAATTAGGCTAAGCCTCCTCTTGGCTGTGACAGTTTCTCAGAGTTCCCTTGTTCTGGATGACCTTACTAGAACAAAGTGTTTATGTATAATTTCTTTTGTCTTTAGTCTTACAGACTCCACTCATTTCCAAAGTTACTTAGGTCAGCACCTTTTGCCCCATCTCATCTAAGGTTGTGTCATAAATTTGTAATAGATTCTTTTGTCACAGTCTGCATTTCATCCTGGGATGCCCTGACCTCCTAAATAATGTTTAAAATTTGCATACAGTCTGGTTTCACTCTTTGTGCTATGAAGTTCAATGGGTTTTGACAAATGCATAGTGTCATGTAACCACAATCACAGTATCATACAAAATAGTTTCACCACTCTAAAAATCTCCTTTGCTTCACTGTTTAACCCTTCTTTTTACTGTCTTACTATAAGTTTTCTTTTTCCAGAATTTCTGTGACAATCACATAGTAGGTAGACTTTTTAGACTGGCTTCTTTCATTTAGCAATATGCATTTAATATCCATTTACATCTTTTTGTGTCTTGACCATTTTACCGCTGAATAATATTCCATTATTAATATTTTGAGCAAAAATTGCTGGTACCTTCTGTTAGAACTCTCTGAAGATCTGTGTCTCTGATACATCTAAAACAATGCTACCGACAATCCCATTCCTCTGTAATTTATGTCCCCAACTCCCAGGGGTCTACAGTTCTACTAGTCTCAAGTCTCTAAACAAGTCTCAGTAGATCATCGATTTATTGAGATAACTGAAATCACCTGTGTCATGTGTCCTCTTAATTAATTAATAAATACACTTATCATCTGTGGTAGTCAGTCTCCAAAATGGTACCCAAAGATTCTGAGCCAGGACCATCCAGCTAACCTGTAGCAAATTCTTGATCCATGAAATGTTCATCGTTGTTTTTTTTTTTAAAGATTTTATTGGGGAATTGTGGGAGAGGAAGAGCGTTGGGGAATCGGGGAAGGGGAGCAGACAAGTTGCTGTCCTTTTTGTTCTTCAGTCTAGTTGCGGAGGACGTCGCTTCACTGGCCCATGTTGGTATTATCATTGCGCTCTTCCCGGGTGAGGCAGATCGGTTGAAAGCCATTGGATGGCCGCTCACGGCAGCTCACGAAAGCGCACACCAGCTTCCAGCCAGACCCACTGCAACCTACGGGGTCGCCAGCGACTCGCCGCAGCCCAGCTCTAGCTTGAGCTGTTGTTCACCATCTTAGCTGTAGAGGGCGAAGTGTCAATGGCCCGCATGTGGGATCCGAACCGGGGCCCTGCTGCTCAGAGCTGGCATCCCAAGCCAACTCTTAGCCAACGTGCCACTCGGCTGGCCCCTTATCGTCTTAAACACATATTGGGATCATTTGTTATGCAGCAATGGACAAGTAAATGTAATGCAATAAATTTTTTCCTAAAGCCTGCAAATATTTACATTTTCTCAAATGTCAAAAGCAGTCTTCCCTCAGTTCTTCCATCTTTCTACTTCTGCCAAACTTCTCTAGAGAGTCTGCGCACATCATGCTACTAAAACTGCTTTCTCAAAGGTCAATCAATAGTCTCATAATTGCTGTATCAATGGTCTCTGTTTCTGTCTCATCCCTTTGACGTCTATGCAGCTTTTGACAACTGGAAACCTTTACATGCTTGGCTTCCATGACACTGAATTCTCCTGAGTTCCCACACAGGCTCTCTGCACTAATTTTCTGACTTTCTTCAGGCGCTATACTTTCATTCATGTTCTTTAAACACAGGCATTTCTCCCAAGATTCTGATTTCAGTCCCCATCTTTTCCCACAAGTATGACAACAATCAGTACACCTAAAATGTATGAGCACTAATGCGCCTTATGCCAACCTCTTCACCTATATTCCATCCCACACACAGTCAGCCTGTCCATCAACCACCTGGTGCCTAAACATACTCAGCACTGCTGGGTAATCTACCCCTTTAGTCAAGCTTTCTTTACCTTTCCAAGGGGTAAACTGCATTTCAAAGGCCTTATTCTCTCATTTATGATCATCGCTCCAGCATTTAGAACAGGGCTTGACATAGAATAGGTGTTTATGGAGCACATGGTAGGGTATTTGTTGCATCAATGATGGGAAAACACACAAATCCCGTCTCTTTTTGAGATATTACATGATCTACTACTGTAAGCCATAGTCTATTTTTTAATTGCAGCCCACCCTATCGCTTCGAGTAGATCATGTTGTCTTACCTTTTGTTGTAAGTTTTCTAGAAAAAAAAACAATATAAATAAATCTCATTTATACCAAACAATATTATACAACCTTTTCTAATACATCTTATTTATAAGCTGGCGACTAATTGTTAAATTATCACTTTACTTTTGCAGATACAAACTTAGTCAGAAAACCAAACCCCAGCACATCTTTGAGCTATAATGAGATCGCTAGATGAACTTAGCTCTTCAGTACCAACTGGTTAGAAAAGATTTCTTTAAACTTGGTAAATAATTTGACATTTCTGTAAAATTGCTACATAAATTTTAAAAAGAGGACTCAAGAATTAGGGTAGGGTCCTTTATTTAGCTTATTAAGACATTTTTCAGAAGAATATGAATTTATGGTTTCAAGTACAAAAATGCTTTCAAATTGTTAAAAATACAGCAAAGTGGGTGGGGTGGATTTTGTTATATAAACTACTTATATACAACACAGATACATGGCTAAAATTTCAGCTGACAAACATGTGCCTAAAATCTCAGCTGTTAACATGTCAGAGTCCATATTACCTTGGCCATCTCTGTTACTGAATGTCTGGATTCTGTTATAGCTTCTGTATTATTTTTAACTGATAACATATTTTTATATTTCACATAAAAAAAAACCAAAAAACTTTTGGCTAACCTAAACAAGCTTAAACTGACAGGGGTTCCAAGTATTACAAAAGAAGAAATAGTTTTTAGTAAGCAACTGTACTCTGGAGGGGAAAAACAAGAAAAGAAAAAACATGCTTTTAATTGAAAGCCAGCATTTACCCACGCAGATGGATGTGATAAACAATTCCTGGTTTCCAGTTTCAGATGGGTTCTTAATACCACTTGGCAGGCAACTTTTAAAATTTGCTTTCATTTTCCCTTTTGAAGTTTTGTTACTCACCTTAAGCCATCTACCCAAATCCCTCCTGTGCCCCCAAGTAAACTTTATTTGCCCTACAGCTCAAATCTTAACGGTAATTTTGCCTCTTCTTATTTCTTCCTTCAGTTCTTCAGAAGTTGAGATGCCTGCCCTCCATTCTACATCTCTCATCTGTTTTCTTCCCAATTTCTCCAGGACCTTGTTCTAACAACTGTTTCTTTTCTTCCCTGCATATTCAATCTCCTCTCTACTGGGCTCCTACTAACCAGATGAAAACACTTTAGTTATTCCTATTCTTTGATGCAGCTTGTCAATGAATTTCACTTTTCTTTTTCAGCCAAAAGACTAGCTCCCACTGGTTGGTTGTACTCCCTCCTACCCCATTCACTCCTCCACTAACTGTAAAATTACTTCTATCCTCTACACTCCGTCAGTGATGGTCGCGGATGTCTTCTTAACGGACAAAAGTCAAAGGATCCTTCTTAGTCTTCATCTCACTGGACTGATGTGTAGCACCTGACACAGTTATGCTCCTGTCTCTTGGTTTTCTTAATCTCACATTTCTGTGGTTCTCGCATGCTAACCATTTCTTCTACGTCTCCTCTGCCCATCACCTAGTCCTATACATTTGGTTTCAACGTTCTATCTTCAGTCGTCTTTCATTTACACCCTCCATCCTCAAGTGATTTAATTCACTCCTTATTTAACGACTCCTGTTATTATTCAATAACAATATTGGTGTTTTAATCAAACCTATCCATTCTAACCTATATCTCTTGTCCTGGTATTTCTTCTTGTTCTGCAGGGACCCTACATCTAATTTCTGCTCTCTGAACAAAAGGAATATCCCATCTATATTTCAAACTCAAAATGTCCAAACCTCTTTATTCCCAATTAAACCTGTTTAATCTCCTAAATTTCTCATCTCAAATATAATCCAAATGCTGGAGTAGCCCTTCCCCTCCCACTTGCTACCCCCTAGTCCAGCTTATCAAACCCTAAGATTCTGTCTCCTTAACTTCCATTGCATCTACCTTCTCTCCCTTTCTGCTGTCATAGTTTAAAATCCTTGTCCTATGTTCAATCATGTCATTTCAAACGTCAGGGAACCCATAACCAATCTCCTCCCCCTCTAATTTATCCTCCACACTGCTGCTTTATCTAACACACAGATATGTCCTGTTCCGCCCCCATACTTAAACCCTTAAAAATGGCCACCAGTGCCTACAGAACTCCTTGTGTCTATGCTCCTTGGCGTGGCACACAATGCTGCTCTGATCGCCTTCTGAGCTCCCTGTCCCCAGGCACCTCACGCCCAATACTCTGGCAGCGCTGAAGTAAGTAACTGTTCCTTGAAGAGATCTATAAGCCTCTGGTCTTGCCTTTCTACTTAGCAAAATCTTAATCATCCTTTAAAACCCAACACAGACATCATCTGCTCTGGGAAGCCATGCCCTCTCTCAGATCCTTGGGTAGGAGGAATCAATTGCTCCTTTGTGCCACCTCCCACTCTGCACACTTCTCACCCTGTCCTCAGCACTTGCCCCAGAAGGATAAGTCTTCGGATATTTAGGTCACCCAGGTCTAGGCTGTGTAAATGTTCCCATGTTTACTTAACTATTTGACAGAAATGATCTATTTTTAGGTTGTACTCCCCTCAAATGGACGGATTAGGAGCTGTCTGTGGCTCACCAGAATCTAGCACATGGAAAAAAACAGTTCTCGAAATCAGGGATGAAGAATTCTGGAGTTACATAGATCTGGGTTTACATCCTGGTTCTGATACCTACTTACAAGCACTGTGAACTTGAAACAAAGAAGCACTCTCCACATACTTCCCTATTTCTGAAATGGGGATAATACCGTTCCCACAGGACTGCTGTGAGGATTATATGAGAAAATAGGTACTCAATAACCTCTAACTTAAGTATATGTAACGCTTGGTGAATTTATGAGCATATTGGTCATGCAACATTTCAAAAGTTATAAATATGTAAGATTAAAACTAAACATGCGAGCACAGAATTTTTTCAAAACCTACTTATCAACGCATTTACTTAAAAGTAACATTTTAACAGATGCTTTATACTTTTATTAAAACCAAACTTGAATTCTTTCTCTTTTGACTTTAGTTGATGGCTGCCCCATATTTTAAAGCTTTATAATCCTTGCTATAGAAAGAAGCATGAAATCACTAATTTCATCGATTTTCTCAAACTCAACATGACACTTTCAATTATTTTCTCCACGACTCAGTAACCCTGGTAACTCTTTAAAATAAAATGAAAAAGAAAGTGACCGAAAGACAGACTAAGCTGACAGACATTAGAAAATTAGAAAAAGCAAATAAGCAAATGTATAAATTAGCATATTAGTTCATGTTTTTACATATTTTTTACAATAAGCATGTATAATGTTTTACAGTAAAAATTATTTTAAAAATCTTTTAGAAAACGCTCAAGATAAACTGTCAGGTGAAAAGGAAGAATTATAACAGTATATTCATATGATTCTAATTATAGAAGAAAATACGTATACATGGAGTGTACATAACGGGGAAAAAACTAGAAAGCAATATGCAAAAAACGTTCTTGGTTTCTCTGATTGGTGAAATTACCAGTAGTTTTTATGGTCTTATTTATAGCTCTCTGTATTTTCCAATTTCTTCAAAACAATCTAGTATTACTTTTTAAAATAACAGCTTTTTTTTTATTCACATACCATAGAATTCAACCATTTAAAGTGTACAATTGAATGGTTTTTAGTATATTCAAAAAAATTGTGCAACCATCACTACCAATCAATTTTAGAACATTTTCATAACCCCAAAAGAAAATCTGTATCCAATAAGCAGTCACTCCTCATTACCTCCTCTCCCCAGTCTCTAGCAGCCTCCAGTGTATTTTCTGTCTCTATGGATTTGCCTATTCTGGACATTTAAAACAAATGGAATAATCTAATATGTGGTCCTTTGTGAATGGCTTCTTATTTAACATGTTTTCAAGGTTCATCATGTTGTACTATACCATGTTATCAGCACTTCTTTCTGTCACCAAGCAATATTCCATTGTACAAATATACTGTATTTTATTCATCCATTTATGAGTTGTTATTTGAGTCGTTTCCACTTTTTGGCTATTATGAATAATGTTATGAACATTCATGTACACGTTTTGTGTACACGTTTTTCAACCTCTTGGGTATATACCTAGGAATAGAACTGCCAGGTCATTTGGTAACTCTGTTTAACTTGAGGAACTTTCAAACTGTTTTCAAAGCAGCTGCATCATTTTATATTCCCACCAGCAACAGAGGAGAGATGAAATGTTCCCACATCATTGCCAACATGTGTTACTGCCAGTCTTTTGATCATAGCCATCCTAGCAGGTTTGAAGTATAGCTCAGGATAGATTTGATTTGCATTTCTCTGATGGAGAGTGATGTTTTACATCTTTTCAGGTACTTAATCAGGCCAAGTATTTATTCAGATCTTTTCCCATTTTAAATTGGATTATATTGTCTTTTTATTATTGACTTGTAGTTTAAAAAATAGAAATATTCTAGATACAAGTCTCTAATCACATATGATTTGAAAAAATTTTTGTATTACATTTATAAAGAGAAAGAAAAGAACTCCATCTCTTCCAAAAATTCAATTAGCCAACACTATGATCATGGACTATAACATGGTAATGATAATTATAAACTTAGTATGTGAGCAGCATTTTATAATTTTCAACCTAGTCCTCACATGGACTGGTAATAACAGACCAGCCTGTTTCTGAGATCAAGGATCAAAGGCCTACAGAGGTAAAGTGATTTATTCAAAGTCTCTCCTGACTTCATTCCTCTCCTATGCCTCATCTTTCTTACTTGTTTTGAACTCATGGTCTCTATGTTGTTTTCAAATGTGTAAGCAAGTTGTCTTAAATCCCTTTTTAGAACAAGGTAGGTAGATTTACATTAAAATTTCTCAGTCTCACAGTTAAGTAGGACTGATAATGCCCAAGTCTTTGGGTACTGGGTACAGGCCTTTCTCTGAAATGAGGCAGTCAGTACTGTGTAGCCTGACACAGTTGTACAGATAGACATGACAAAGATGAAAGGTGAGTGATCCCGATAAACTCAGTACTGCAGGGTTGTATTGGTTTCCTAAGACGACTGTAACAAATTACCACATCAGGGGCTTAAAATAGAAATTTATTCTCTCACAGTCCTGCAGCCCAGAAATCAGGCTGAGATCAGTTCTCCTGGATCTAAATCAAGGTGTGGACATGGCCATGATCCCTCCAGAGGATCTAGAAGAGTATTATTAATTCCCCGCCTCTTGCAGCTTCTGGAGGCTGCTAGCATTCCTTGGCTTGTGGCTCTGTCACTCTACCTCTGCCTCTGGGATCACACTGCTTTTTCCTCTTGTGCCTGAAGTCTCCTGCCCACCTCCCCTTACAGACACTTGTGACTATATTTGTTGCCGACTCCCAGGATCAAGGATAATCACCCCCCATTAAATTAGGCCCCTTAATTTAATCAGACCTACAAAGTCTTTGTCATGTAAGGTAACCTTCCAGGTCCCAGGGATTAGGACATTATCACTACACATTGTGGGGGTGGGGTAAGGGAAGGGGTGGGGGATAATCTCAATAAGACCCAAGAACAAAGGACAAAAAGAGTTGTCAAGGGACAACTCTCCACTATCTTCTTTTCTTTATATTCAGTCTAGTTGATTTAGGTACCAAACTGTTCCTAGAGCTTTCTTCTTTCTATCCCAACCCTGACACTATCTCTTGAGTATCGCTGAAAGTCACCATCTTAGTTACCCAGTCAAGTCTCTAGCCTCTATTATTCTTATGAATAATTTTACACAGAAGAAACTGTCACCTAGATTCACGCTGGTTATAACCAAAAATGCGTTTTGTAGGAGGAAAGAAAAAGAAACTGAACAATATATTTTCTTTTAAAATTACTTAAAACTATATAAATCTTAACATTAAAGGAGGAATTAGATAAAAGTGAAATGTGCAATACAGTAATAAAGGGCTCACATGAAGTACAAGTTTTTAAATGTATTGGGCGATTTCTTTTTTCTTATACTACAATAGATGATAAGTCTCTGGGTGCCCTCATTCATATCCTTTATGTCTGTAATAGTTTTACAGTATTATTTTATAATTTTGAAGTATGAAAAAGGAAAAAAATATACAACGTCGCCTTCCTCCATAAGCCCTAGAAAACATTCAATGTGTTAAACTTTCCTGCTAATGTCTAGAATTACGTCAGTAAGTATCAAATGTCATTGTCAAAATCTACAAACACATCAACTCTTTGATTATGAAATAATTCTTGCTTCCTTATTAACTCTTTAGGGAGGTGGAAAAAAGGTAGTGAAAATGAGAACTTCTCTGACAAACAAGGAAACAAACATGCTAATTAAGTTTCCCAGCGTTCACATCCTCTACCCTACAATTTCTACTTATTCATATAGAATGATTTTTGCATTATTTCCGAGGCTTAAGTTTTCCATATCCCAGATGGATTTTGCTGGTTAGATGTTAATTACTGCAGTTCTCCCTTTCTTGCCATAAGCACAACTTGTCCTCAAAGGAAAAACATGTTTCTGAAATACTTATAAAATCATTTTTAGTATATAAATCATACTTTCTCATTGACTTAAATTATAATTTCAGAGATTTATTCTCACGGAAAAAGTATAGCTCCAAGGAAAAATCTGGTTATATCCAAAATATACTTCCTTTCTGACAGACAGAAAAAGAATTACATCATAGTTCATCTGAACTAGAAAAACAATCCCAAAGATGTGTGCTCGACAGGAGACAAGCTATCATAATCTCCTGTCAAGGTATCACTGTGCTTGTGTTCCAGTAACCCTTATTTTACTTAATTCTAACCCAAAGTGTAAGAGTAGTTATGCTGGCAATTCAGGTATGCCAAAGAGAAGCCATCAAGTGCCTCCTTGCAGTGAAAAGGTGAGTATTGTAAATAAGATATTTTGAAAGAGAAAGACCACACTCACAGAATTTTTATTACAAGTACATTGTTATAACTGTTCTATTTTATTATTAGTTATTGTTGTTAACCGCTTACTGTGCATAATTTATAAATTAAACTTTATAATAGGTATGAATGGATAGGAAAAAACATAGTACACATATACAGAGTTTGGTACTACCCACGGTTTCCGGCACCCACTAGGATTATCCACGAGTAAGAAGGGAACTACTGCATACACTTTATTAGTTTCAGGTATAACGTGGAGTGGTTAGACATTTATATAATTTATGAGGTGATCCCTCCAATAACTCTAGTACCCATCTGACACTATACATGGTTTTTACAATATTACTGACTATATTCCTCAGACTGTATTTCATATCCCCAACTCTTTTGTAACTACCAATGTGTACTTCTTAATCCCTTCACTTTTCTCACCCAGTCACCAAACCCTCCTCAAACCTAGTAACCATCAGTCTGTTCTCTGTATCTATGGGTCTATTTCTGTTTTGTTTGTTTGTTTATTTTGTTCTTTAAGATTCCACATGTGAGACTATATGGTATTTGTTTTTCTCAGTATGACTTATTTTACTTAGCATAATACCTTCTGCGGCCATCCAAGTTATTGCAAATGGTAAGATTTCATTCTTTATTATGGCAGAGTAATATTCCATTGTATATATGTACAACCTGTTCTTTATCCAATTGATGGGCTGCAATTGTTTCCATTATCTCCAGATCTTGGCTATTGTAAATAGAGCTACAGTGAACACAACAGTGTATAATGTCTTTTCAAATTAGTGTTTTGGGTTTCTTTGGATAAATACCCAGGAGTGGAATTACTGGGTCATAAGGTAGCTCTATTTTTTACTTTGCAGGAAACTCCATACTACTTTCCGTACTGGCTGCACCCATCTGCAATCCTACCAACAGTGCACGACGATTCCCTTTTCTATACATCCTCACCAACCCTTGTTGTTTGCTGATTTATTGATGATGGCCATTCTGACATGTGTGAAGCGATATCTTGTTTGGTTTCTATTTGCATTTCTCTGATGATTAGTGGCGTTGAGCATCTTTTCATATGTCTATTGGCCATCTGTATGTCCTCTTTGAAGAAATGTCTATTCGGGTCCTCTGCCCATTTTTTAATTGGATTGTTTGTTTTTTGAGTGTTGAGTTGTATGAGTTTTTACAGATTTGGGATATTAACCCCTTATCAGATGTATCATTGGCAAATATCTTTTCCCATTCAGATTCAGGAGGATGCTTTTTTGTTCTATTGGTGGTTTCCTTTGCTATGCAAAAACTTTTGTTTAATGTAGTCACATTTATTTTTTCTTTTGTTTCCCTTGCCCAAGGAAATATATCAGTAAAAATATTACTAACGGTATTGTCTGAGAGTTTACTGCCTATGTTTTCTTTCAGGGGTTTTCGGGTCTTACACTGAAGTTTAATCCATTTTGAGTTTATTTTTGTAGATGACATAAGAAGGTGGATCAGTTATATATTTTTGCATGTATCTGTCCAGTTTTCCCAGCACCATTAAAAGAATAAACTGTCTTTACTCCAATGTAAATTCTTACTTCCTCTGTCATAAGTCAGATCACTATATAGACATGAATTTATTTGTGGACTATTCTGTTCCATTGATCTATGTGCCTGTTTTTATGCCAATACCATTCTGTTTTGATTACTATGGCCTTGTAGTATAATTTGATATCAGGGAGCATGATGTCTCCAGTTTTGTTCTTCTTTCTCAAGATTGCTGTGGCTATTCCGGGTCTTTTATTGGTCCATATAAATTTTAAGATTATTTGTTCTAGTTCCGTGAAAAATGCCATTGGTATTTTGACAGAGATTGCACTGAACCTATACATTGCTTTGGGTGTATGAACATTTTAACTATATGAATTCTTCCTATCAATAAACATGGTATATCTTTTCATTTATTTGTATCTTCTTTAATTTCTCTCTTCAATGTCTTATAATTTTCTGAGAACAGGTCTTTTACTTCCTTGGTTAAATTTATTCCTAGGCATTTTTTTTTGATGCAACTATAAATGGGACTGTTTTCCTAATTTCTCTTTCTGATAGTTCGTTATTGATGTGTAAAAATGCTGATTTCTGAATATTAATTTTGTATCTTGCTACTTTACTAAATTCATTTACCAGTTCTAATAGTTTTTGGTAGACTCTCAGGGGTTCTCTATATATTATGAAGTCATCTGCAAATAATGACAGTTTTACTTCTTCCTTTCCAATCTGGCTGCCTTTTAATTCTTCTCTGATTGTGTGCCTAGGACTTCCAGTACTATATGGAATAAAAGTGGTGAAAGTGGGCCTCCTTGTCTTGTTTTTGATCTTAAAAGGGATGCTTTTAGCTTATCCTCATTGAGTATAATGTTGGCTGTGGATTTTTCATATGTGGACTTTATTATGTTGAGATATGTTACCTCTATTTCCACTTTTTTGAGAGCTTTTATCATAAATGAATGCTGGATTTTCTCAAACACTTTTTCTGCATGTTTTGATATAATTTTCATTTTACATTTTGTTTATGTGGTGTATCACATTGATTGATTTGCAGATATTGAACCAACTTTGCATACCAGGAATAAATCCCACTTGATTGTGATTTATGATCTTTTTAATGTACTGCTGAATTCGGTTTGCTAATATTTTGTAACACAGACTTCTGCATCTATGTTCATTAGGGATAGTGGCCTATAGTTTTCTTTGTAAATGTCTTTGTCTGGTTTTGGAATCAGGGTAACAGCGGCCTCATAGAATGAGCTTGGGAGCCTCCCCTCCTCTTGAATATTTGGGAATAGTTTGAGAAGAACATGTGTTAATTCTTTTCGGAATATTTGGTAAAATTCACCTGTGAAGTCATCTATCATGGACTTTTGTTTGTGGGGAGCTTGTTATTACTGATTCAACTTCATCAGTTCAGATTTTCTGTTTCTGCTTGACTCAGTCTTGGAAGATTGTATGCTTTGAGGAATGTATCCATTTTTCCAGATTGTCCAATTTGTTGGCATATAATTGCTTGTAGTATTTTCTTAATTTTTTTTGTATTTCTGTCGTGTTGGTCGTGACTTCTACTCTTTCCTTTTTGATTTTATTTATTTGGGTCCTCTTTTTTTTTCTTGATGAGTCTGGTTAAAGGTTTATCAATTTTATCTTTTCAAAGAACCAGCTCTTTGTTCCATTGATCTTTTGTATTGTTTTCTATTAGCCTCTATTTCATTTTTTCCCCACTTTGATCTTTATTATTTCCTTCCTTCTACTTACTTTGGGCTTTACTTGCTGCTTCTTTTCCAGTTACCTTAAGTGTAAAGTTAGATTGTTTATTTGAAACTTTTCTTGTTTCTTGAGGTCAGCCTGCATTGCTATGAATTTCCCTGTGTGGACTGCTTTTGTCTGTCCATAGATTTTGGGTTGTTGTGTTTTCATTTTTGTTTGTCTCAAGTTATCTTTTGATTTCTTCCTTGAACTCACTGTTGACTCATTCATTGTTTAGTAACATGTTATTTAGTCTCCATGTGTTTGTGTAATTTTCAGTTAATTTTTTTACAATAAATTTCTAGTTTCATACCATTGTGGTCATGAAAGATACTTCATATGATTTCATTCTTCTTAATTTTATTAAGATTTGTTTTGTGGCATAACATTGGTCTATCTTGGAAAATGTTCCATGTGCACTTGAAAAAAATGTATATTCTGCTGCTTTGAGGTGAAATATTCTAAAAATATCAATTAAATCCATCTGGTCAAGTATGTCATTTAAGGCCTCTGTTTCCTTGTTGACTTTCTGTCTGGAAGGCCTGTCCGTTGGTGTCAATGGGGTGTTAAAGTCCCCTACTATGATTGTGTCACTGTTGATCTCTTCCTTTATATTGGTCAATATTTGTTTTATATATTTCGGTGCTCCTATGTTGAATGCATAGATGTTTACTAACATTACATCCTCTTGTTGGATTGATCCCTTAATCATTACATAATGTCCTTCTTTATCTCTTATTATAATCTTTGTTTTAAAGTCTACTTTGCCTGATATAAGTATTGCTACCCCAAGTTTTTTTCATTTCCATTTGTGTAAAATTATCTTTTTCCATCCCTTCACTTTCAGTCTACGTGTTTCTTTCGACCTGAGGTAGGTCTCTTGTAGACAGTGTATGTATGGGTCTTGTTTTCTTTTCCATTCAGCTACCCTATGTCTTTTGACTGGAGCATTTAATCCATTTACATTTAAAGTGATTATTGATAGGTACATAGTTATTGCCATTTTATTATTCATATTTTTTATCTTTTCTGTTCCTTCTACTGCTTCTTAAAGAAGTACTTTTAACATTTCTTGTAATTCTGGCCTGGTGGTAATGAATTCCTTTAATGTTTCTGTCTTCTGGAAGGGTCTTTATCTCTCCTTCAATTTTAAGTGATAGCTTTGCTGGGTAGAGTAGTCTTGGTTGTAGGCCCTTGGTTTTCATCACTTTGAGTATTTCCTGCCACTACCATCTGGCCTGCAAAGTTTCTGTTGAGAAATCAGCTGTTGGTCTTATGGGAGCTCCCTTGTAAGTAACTAGTTGTCTTTCTCTTGCTGCTTCTAGGATTCTTTCTTCATCATTAACCTTTGCTATTTTAATTATAATATGTCTTGGTGTGGGCCTGTTTGGGTTCATATTTTTGAAGACTCTCTGTACTTCCTGGGCTTGTACTTCTATTTCCTTCACAAGGTTAGGGAGTTTTCAGTCAACATTTCCTCAAATACGTTCTCAATTCCTTGTTCTCTCTCTTCTCCTTCTGGTATTCCTACGATGTGAATGATGTTACACTTCATTGTCCCAGAGGTCCCTTAAACTATTTTCATTTTTTTAAATTATTTTTTCTTTTTGTTGTTCTAGGCTGTTTTCTTCTACCTTGTCTTCCAAATCACTGATTTGATCCTCTGCTTCATTTAATCAGCTGTTGATTCCTTCTAATGTATTCTTTTTTTTTTAAAGATTTTTATTGGAAATTGGGGGGATGGGAACAGTGCTGGGGAATTGGGGGAAGGGGAACAGACAAGTTG
>NW_017731710.1:1288270-1303046 GCF_001890085.2 Hipposideros armiger
GGAGAGGCAGATCAGTCGCTGGCTTCTGGACGGCCGCTCACAGCGGCTGCTGGCTACATACGGTAGCCCATGACAACCCACTGCCACAGGGGCTGCAGTCCACGCTGTAGCCAGCGACTCATGGCAGCCCAGCTCCAGGTTGAGCTGTTGTTTAGCATCTTAGCTGTGGAGGGCAGTATCACTGGCCCTCATATGTGGGATCCGAATCGGGGCCCTTTGGCGTCCCAAGCCAGTTCTTAACCATTGCGCCACTCGGCCGGCCCTCCTTAAGCATTCTTATAACCAGTGTTTACAACTCTGTCTCTGGTAGGTTGGTTGCCTCCATTTCATTTAGCTCTTTTTCTGGAGTTTTCTCCTGTTGTTTTCTTTGGGATATGTTTCTTTGTTTCCTCATTCTGGCTGCCTCTCTGTGTTTCCTTCTAAGTATTAGGTAGATCTCCTGTGTCTCTCAGTTTTTGCCGGGTGACCTTATGTAGTAGGTGTCCTGTGTGATCCAGTGGCACAGTCTCCCTGATCACTTACGAGTGTGTTCCAGGAGTGTCCCTTATGTGTGTTGTGTGTATTCTCCTGTTGTAGCTGAGTCATAATTGCCTTTAGCTTGTCAGTGGGTGGGATTGACCCTCAGGCTGACTGGCTGTGAAGATTAGCTATACCCACAGCATATGAGCTACTGTGTGGGGGCTGACCCCTCAGAAGGGAATTTGCCCAAGTAGGCTCTTGTGCTGGTTGAGAGCACCCTTTGGGCGTGCCGCTTGTGAGGCTAATCGGGTAGTGCTCTGGTGTGGTGTGAGGCTGGTCACTGGGTGTGTTTTTTCTGGTGTCTCTTGGGAAGGGCTCCTGTGCAGGCCAATTTCAGCCGTGCCTGTGACTGGCCCGAGGCTACCTGGTAAAAGCTACAATGCTTTATGCAATTGGTTTTCCCTGTGTTGGACCTGGATGCATGTGTGGGTGGCCTCGCTATGAAGCGAGACCAGCTCCCACCAGTATTGGGCCTGGGATAACTTAACAAAAGGCCCAAACCCCCTCTAGGCCTGTTGCCACCTGCTGGCTACCTTAAGCTCAGCTGCTGAAGGAGACTTCTTAGGTGCGCAGGCCAGGCTGGCTGACCCAGTGTTGACAGTGCCCCTAGGGACGCCGCCCGAGATGGGTAGGGCAGGATTCCAGGGAGTCATGGGGTATGGCCACTGGTTTTCACAAAGTTAATGCAGATTCATTTCTTGCACCAGCGGCTGAGTCTGTGGCCACTTTGCCAAACGTAAGAACACCATGGCCAGGCATCACTCACCACGGGCCTGCAGATCCCAGAGAGGTGCCCAGGAAGGGCTGCAGTGCAAGCTACGGTTGACTGCCCATCACTGAACGTTTGCCAGGCTACCACAGGCTGTCTGTCCAGTTCTGTATGAGCTGCCTGCAGCTTGCAGGATGGGCTGGTTGCCCAGGAGCTCAGTGTGCCCTGGGCACTGCTGCACGAGCTGGGCAGGGAGGGGTCCAAGGGAGTTACCGAGGGGGTGCGCCCATGTGCAAATTTTACCAGATCAATGGGGTCTCAGATTTGGCCGTATGCATTGGGTCAACACAGGAAAGATGGCAGGCTCCACACAGGAGTAATGGCGGCTGTCCCTTTAGCTCTCACTCTGAAGCCACACAACTCAGGCTTCTCTGTACTCATCTCTGGCTCCTCCTGAGTTGCCTCCACCAGAGCCCAGGGTGATAAGTCTGTGCATGGGTCCTTGAAGAGGACGTCTGTGTTTCCAGCTGCCTTATGTCTCAACTGGGATGGGCAAAGGGAATCCATGTTGATTTTCAGGGTCAAATGTAGAGGGGTTACCTCTTCCTGGCACGAGACTCCTGGGCTTGGGAACCTGGTGTGTGGCTGGGACCCCTCACACTCCAGGGAATACCTCCACCACCAATTCCCTTCCTTGTGCTCAACCACTAACTGTGGACTTAGGGTTAGCCTGTTTCGCATCTCCACCCGTCTTACCAGTCTCGATGTGCCCTCTTCTTTATATCCTTAGTTGTAGGCATTCCGTCAGGTGTTTCTCGAGGTTGACTGTTCTATAATCTAGTTGTAACTTTAATGTGGTTACGAGACATGGCAGACATAGCATTTACCTATTCTGCCATCTTGGACCTTCCTACTGTGTATACTTTTGAGGTACCTATCTTAAGTCATTTATACCTGTGAGATTTCATATGAAAATAAAGTAGTTTTATATTGAGTTAGTAGTAGTTTTATATTGAATTTGCCAAAAAGCTAGTCTTAGAAGAATTGTACTAGAGAAAAGCTAATGTACATTATGGACCTAAAGACACAGTATTAGACGTGTTTTTTCCATGCCAACCCATTCAATCTCTGATAGCTGAACAACCTTGCTATTTAAGGGTTAAATTGGGCCAGATTTCACCAAAATTTCATGTCCCTGTCGATTCACATTATCAGCTCATTTATGGAGATTATATAATGGAGTCTAATAATTTAAATGTTTCTTAAACAATAATGGTATGAAAAGGGTTTTGTTTTTAAAGAACAGCAATTTCCACAAAACTAGAAAACTAAGAAACACAAATATAAATATAAGCTTTGAAGCAGCTTTATTCATTGATATGGATTCAAAAACATGAAAAGAACAAAAATTTAATTCAATAAATATTTAGTGAGTGCCAATTGTGTGCCAGGCACTGTTGAATTTCTACTAATTTAAGAGCGCATGCTTCACTAAATGTTATTATATTTATTTAAAATTGTTTGCATAATAAAAACAAATTTGAAGTATTTCTTAAGCCAAAATATTCATCATTTTCTCTACCAGGCCAAACACAGCTGGAACATACAATTATTTAGCAATTACTCTATTTATAAAAGTTGGCTAAGCAATTGAGAGTCTTTTAATATTTTATCATTTATATATTCTGACTTAAAAATATATTATAAAGAGATTCCAACTATATTATTATTTATAAATCAGTATACTTCTCTTAATATGTATTTCAAATAGGGTAGGTAATATTTTGAAAAATTTTAATACAGAAAATATGTAATTGTTTGGAAAGGAAATTCAGGAGACAAACATTTACTGACTTTTTTTGTAACTACCATCATGCTAAGTTCTTTCTATAAAATTCAATTCTCATAAATCTAAGAGATATATTGTTTACTATTGAAACAGATAGCAAATCATAACAGACTAAATATATCAGAATTTAACTTTTAGTTAAAGTTATTGAATTAGCCCCTCTAGAGAGTCATAGTTCCACTGCAATGTAGGAATGTAGTCATGACCTGGAGCCTGCAAGTTAACATAGAAGAATGTAGCCTGATATATAGCTCTGTCCTTTCTTTCTGCTCTTAAGATAATGCCACTGACTCTCTTTTCAAGATCACCTGGCCATAGTCACGTAGGCCTGGAAAGGATGCTGCCAGGAGCTGACTGCTGAAGCTTGCATAAGAACCGACCAATCAATACAGTCCACGACCCTGGACTCCTTCCTCATGATTTTTGCCCTTAAAAGCCCTGAATTTAATACATCGTGGAGTTTGGGTTTTAAGTGATACAGCTTCCCATTCTCCTTGCTTAGCACTCTACAAATAAAGCAACTCTAATTTCCCCACTGTAAAATTTGGTGCACAGTGTTTGACTACTGTGTACCGGAAGGGAGAAACTGTTCGACTATACTACTGAAAACACAGAGAATAGAGAAATGAAGATACTTGCCTACAGTCACAGGTGGCAAGAGCTAGATTAGAACACAGGTTCATCAGATTGCAAATAAGTGATCACTTATTTCTCATTACAAACCTTATTTTAAAAAATTAATTTGTTTCTCCACAGGAGTAATCTAGGAGTATCTTTAAGAGAATGCATGAAAACTTGTGAGAATTATCAAAAACTTTACATGGTCATATCATGCCCCAAATTCTTCATATAGTATTCACTGTCTACACTTGTAGAGCTTGGGCTTTCAAAAATGTATTTTTAGTTCATAACACTATTACTATCACTAAATCTAATTATACTCTTTCCCATTTACACTGTAATTCTAAGATTGCTCTTCTACATACAAAATGGCAAAAGAACTGAGGCAATTTTCTGGAAGATATAAGCAAACCCATAATTCTGCCTTCACTTACCCAGGTATTTCAATATAAGGGCTCATATTCAGAATTATTCAAATATTCGCTAAATGTTTAATATTATGTATTAGGTGTTTTTTTTTTCCAAAAGTAAACCATATTCCAGGGGAAAATGAAGTTCTAGAATAAAGTTCTGAACAAGATGTTACAAGCTAAGAAGTCCTGCTATTAACAAGCCCTTCTTAAGACCCATTATTCCCCAAACTTATGTGACCACAGACCACATTTTCCAGTAAGACTTTGGGATCCTTAAGTACTACTGAACTTCATAAAAATTGGGAAATAAATGTTCCTTAATTGGCAGGTGTTAAGTTAAATAAGTGATCTGATGAACTTAATGATTTGGAAAGGAACAAAATAAACAGGTGTATGCTTAATCTTTGAAAACTTGGTAATGAAATCCTTGTCATCAGTAATTTTTCTTTTCATACTCCCCTCCTTTCATTTTCCCAGTATTTCTCAATATTTTTCTTCAATAGATCTTCCATCGATTATCTTTTTAATTGACTATAAATGACACGTAACATTGGCAAATTTAAGGCGTACAATGCGTTACTTTGATATACTTTTACCTTGTGATATGACCTTTTTAGCTGTATTTATCACACTACATAATTATTGTGCAATGTTGCTGTCTGATTATTTACCTTCTAATGAAGATCTATGAAGATCTGTGATTAGAGGTAAATGGGAATAAATACATAAGAGAAAACAGTATAAAGTATAATTTTGTCATGAAAATTTCATAATTATTCATAGTCTAGGATAACTAGGATAGAAAAAAAGTTCAAATCAGTCATCTTTTAATTATATAATATACACGGAACACATATTTCTGGTAAGTTAGTTTCAAAGACCACAAGAGTTATATGTTTTAGGGCCGGCCGAGTGGCGCGATGGTTAAGAACTCGCTTGGGATGCCAGAGGGCCCCGGTTCGGATCCCACATATGAGGGCCAGTGACACTGCCCTCCACAGCTAAGATGCTGAACAACAGCTCAACCTGGAGCTGGGCTGCCGTGAGTCGCTGGTGACGGCGTAGGCTGCAGTCCCTGTGGCAGTGGGTTGCCATGGGCTACCGTGTGTAGCCAGCAGCCAGCGTGAGCGGCCAGCAGCCACAGTGAGCGGCCGTCCAGAAGCCGGCGACTGATCTGCCTCGCCCAGGAAGAGCGCAATGATGGTGCCAACTTGGGCCAGTGAAGCAACATCCTCCACAACTAGACTGAAGAACAAAACGACAACAACTTGTCTGTTCCCCTTCCCCAATCCCCCAGCACTGTTCCCATCCCCCCAATTCCCCAATAAAAATCTTAAAAAAAAAAAAGTTATGTTTTATACATTTGAAATATTTTTAATTAAAAAAAGAAAGCAGTTGATTCTGTAAAAGCAATACTTGTTTTTTCCCCACAGTAGCTATCTGTAAGTGACTTATGGCCCTCATGAATCTTTGCAACAGTCCAAAAAATAATCTTATTACTTTAGAAACCTTAAATGATCCTCCTATTACTGTGGTGAAGTATTATATTAAAATTAAGTGGAAATAAACAGGGTGTGTAGGCTATCCAAGGTCACACAAGTGAGTCAGTATTTAGAAGTGGGAATACATTTCTTGAGTAGTGCCACCTAGTCCTTATCTCTCTACCTGCTAACCCTCCCTTGTCTTGGATATAAAAACTTACATATACACCCCACTCCTTCACATGGGCCAATCCGGGAAAATGGCATAGTGGGGGTAGTTCACAAAATATATTTCAGGAAAGCATCACATAATTGCCTAGCATTTGAAGGCACTAAGCTTTTAGTATTCTCTTCCTATTCCTCCCACCCCGCACATCGTTTTCCTAGAACTATTTAAAGCACCTCTACACCTCAAATTCCATACCTGATTTCACATTTACTAACAAACACTATTTCCCCCCAAGGAAATAAAATGGTAATTGTATGCTTTTCCTTCAAATCTCCTCCAGCAGAGTATGCAATTTTAATTTCCAGGAGAATACCCTGAAGATTTGGTTGCCAAGTTTATCTATTATAAATATATAATCAAAACCATGTTCTTTATTAAATAATAATGTATAGATTTTAAACATTACTTGATATTATAAGAACATAATATGGTGGAAAAAATGCCTCAAATCCCCCCCTTTAATTTCATGGTAAAACATGAACACTTTGGGTAATAAAAATCACAAAACATTTAAATAAGATTATCTTCTTAGCAATCACCATAATATGAGCTCAAAGGAAGTAATAGAACCCCAAACAGCAAAACTATTATTGTGCTCCAAACATTTCTGCAGCTAATTTAATAACTTAAAACAGTATGAATTTAAATATTAATACTGAATCATTGTAACATTTTACAAATACATTGTGAATCTCATTTTATTTCAGAATATTTAAATGACCAATTACATTATAAAGTGCTCTTATTTTTTAACTACTATCTTTTTAACAATATGTACCTATTGCAATATAGCCTTCTCATTTTCTTTCAAGAATTCTTACTCTTATACTAAATTGGTCTTACCTCCTATATTTTATATTTAGTGTAGAAATGTAAAAGCAAAAATTATAATTTCATCCAACTACAAGAACAAACATGCCAAACTATCCAAACGGACAAATGCTGAACTCCCCCGGTATACACCATTTTGCCAGCATTATTCAGCACCGGTGAGCAAATGAAATTTGCAAAGAACACGAAGGAGTAATATCATAGCAATTTATGAACCTGTCACCTCAGAAATGCACTGAAAATATTTCAAAGGAAAGATTGGGATGGCAGAAACAATTTTCTCCCAGTCCCAGCCAAGTTACTTGCTACATAAAGCTTCAGCTTAGTATGAAACAAGTGGCAGATCTAAGTAAAGACAGACAGAGCCTTACTAAAGACTACAAAGTAGAATAAAACAGCTAATTAACTCACCAAATAGCCTTTTGTTAAAAACCTGCCTTCTTCTCTTTGTCTTAAGCTTCTGGTTTCCAAAGAAAAATTACATGCTCTCTGACAGGATGACAAAAGGGCACACCATGATCTCTTTTCTGCTCTTTCCACTAGAATAAAACTGAACTACACTGCAGCCTCTAAGAGTAAGTACTTCCTATGAGCATGCTCAGTATCTAATTTAAATGACTTGATAGTTCATCTCGGCATGGGATGGCCTACTTCCAAACAAACTCAGAGAGCTGCAAATTCAATAGAAGATCATTAACTGCAATAAATTAAACGAAACCATCAAATGATAATTGATTTGTTTTTAACTTCATGATCTCTGTGGTTCATTTAACTTGATGTGACTGGAAATGATCATTTCTACGCTTTTATTAAAACAAGAATTTAAGTTTCAATATTTCATTAACTATGTCAATATAAGTATTCCAAAAATGTTCATGAACTAGAAATTTCAAGACATCCAGGGTGTAGTTCAAAAAGAAAATCCAAACACTGATAAACTAAGCAAACTATAAACCATTCATATTTCATTAACCCCTATTCTGTCCTCTTTCCTGCTCACCAAATAAAACAATCTGCAAAGTAGTAGTATTTTAATTTCTCCATTGGAAATATTAGTAAACTGAAATGTTCAGTATCTTTAGTAAAAATGTCTGCTATCTTCAAATTGCAGCAAAAGGATTTTTCTCCTCTATAGGTTATACATTATATAATAGATTATGTATTAATATAACAACAAACCTCACACAAATGGTACTAAAGCCATAAAAAGGATTACAAGTTTTTCTGCATTTTTCAAGAAAAATTTTTACAAAAATGCCACACACACACACACACACACACACACACACACACACAACCAAATAGTCTGAATATGTATGTTTATGTCATTCAATAACTGCCTGGTTCATTAAGTTGCTACAAAAGCCATATAGTTTTACATGATGGGAATGTGGTCAAGAAGCTTATCTTCTGCTCACGGTGATCATTTCAGTCTTCCAGAAGTAGAAATCCAGCAGAGCAGATACAGCCCAACCAAAACCAACCAGACAACTCCTGCATATGCACTTCCCATTTTCAGCTTGGGCAGACACGCAAAAATAGGAAGTGTTCATATACTTGACACACACCAAGCCTGGGAAGCAAATCACTGACAGACAGCGTGGGGCTGACCCATCTTTAACTGGGTCCATATGCTAATTTATGATTTTCTTTTTTCCACAACCCTTTCTGGCTGCTTCCATCACGTCCCTATTATAAACTACCTATCTACCCCACACGTAAATGTCTCATTTTGTGAACAGTAGCTTTGCTTACCCCTTCTCCCCATAAATTAATTTAGAAGGCCTGGGAAAGTAAGAAGGTGTAGGAAATAAACAAATTCCATAGCAGCAAGCAGCTAAGATAAGGTTCTTCATATAGTGGGGCAGATCATTAAAAAGACCAGAGGTTGTCAAAAATAAAATGTTAAAGACATTTTTTTCAAAAACCACGGAGAACCACTTATGGAATCACATCTAATTCCAACACATTTCCAAAGGGAAAAAAATTTAAGTTAAAAGAAAACTACTAATACACCGTTTTCTTTAGCATTCTACCAAAGTAACTCATTCTTACTGCCAGCGAGCATTAGGTACGCAAAACTGCAAGGTCTGCGGGTACTGTGTGCCACGCAAGCATTCTCTCTTTAAAGGAAAAAAAAATAAATAAAAAAGCCCAGGAAAGGAAGGAACGCACAATAAAAGCAAATACCAAAAGTCATAAAAAATGTATCAAGAAGCGAAAATATGCCTTTTTTGTGTACTGTATGTGCCAGGGTGAGGATTCTGGAGCAAGAGCAGGTTACCTACAGGACTCAAGGAAAGCTCTACAGCCCCTGAAGGAGAAAGAAAAAGTTCCCTGAAAACAAATCGACTTCTGATCTATAAATACGTACTGAGAACCTATTCTACGTGAGGCATGATGCAAGGCAGTGCACAAAGGAAAGAAAAACAAGGTCTCTCTCCGGCTCTGAAAGAGCTTAGAGATGATGAAGCAAGAGGACACAGAACTAATCGAAGATCATCACGGCCAAAGAGAGGTGCTTCAGTGTCCTGGGGAGTTCGGAGGGAAGTGAGAAAGCATTCTGAGGAGGGGAATTTAGAAAAGTCTGTGTGAGGGGGCGGACTTTTTGAAATGTCTAGCTGAACGCTGATGATCTGGACAGAAAGGAGAAGGAAAGAAGAGGAAGCAGCGAGGTCGGGGGCTGAGGAGGAGGACAGCAGAGGCCCCGGGAGCTGGTGTGGGCACTAGGGAACGTGTGGCACTGACGGTGTGGATACTGGAAACGGAAGGCTGCCAGCCCTGGGAAGGGAAGAGAAAAGCTAACAATTCTGAGATGAAATCTGGAAGCAGATGGCAAGAAACATTTTACACCCTGGATGACAAAAGAGCTAGGGTCACGTGTTAAATAGAAGGAGTCAACTTTGGAAAGGAGGTGGAGACAAAAGAGATAAAAGAGGCATTCATACCAGCGCGCTGGCACAGTATGTCCCTTCTCTAATTCATGGGGTCAATTCTCCCAAATCACTTAATTGCTCTTTAATCTGAATTTCCTCTCTCCTATACATTCAACTATAGCACTCTGATTTAAAATTGAGGTCATCTTGTAATTACATTTATCCTTTGATCTTAATTAGAGGTCCTATTGAAAAACACCTTTTCTCCTATCACTCATTCTTTAATTTACTTGCTTACCCTTTCTCTACCTACAAAACCTGGTATTTCCTGAATGCTACTCTGATAAGAATGAATTTGTAAAAATTAAGTGAAAGATACAACCTATATCTATGACGAATAATTTCTGACCACTTTCCACAGTTCTAGTGCATTCTACAGCATGTACACACATAAGAACGGACGGCATTCCTGCTATACCTAACCACCTCCAGGGAATGGGAGGAGGGAGAATGGAATACGTAAGCCCTACATTACAATTGGTTGTTTTAGTTTTTACCGTTGGGTCATACCAGAATCATTTGGGTACCTAAAACAACACTCAAGAGCACATGTTCAGGGCAGAGAAATTTTTCAATATGGCCATTCACTGTGGTTGCAAACATTATGAAAACGCTCCCCACATGATTCTGAGGTTCCTCTGGTTAAATGCCACTGTGCTTGGTACTCACTAGTGTACAGGGTGGATTGGACACGTACACAATCAAAACACAATGTTAGAGAATAGGGAAGGATAGTAAGAATACACTAATTCTGCATGACCCACTGATCAGGAAATATGTGCGGATTGGCAGGGAGAATAAAAAGATGTTCGGGTACAAAAAGGAGGATGGACACTTCAAATATAAGGGACAAAGGAACAATGTGGGCAAGGCATAACGTCCGGGCAAGTTCCAGTGTGTGTAGGGCACCGGGACAGCAAGGCAAAAAGCAGCCAGCAAGGAACACGAGCAGTTTATTTAAGACTTTTTAAGTAACCCTAAAATTTAGTGAATACATGAATGAATGCATTTATCACTACAAGTATTTCAGAGACACTAAATAGTTTTACATAGTGCAATGACATGGTCCTATTTATGCTTTTAAAGATAATGCTGATGGAAACTTGTGAAAATGGTTGGGGAGGAGGGAGGTTAATGGCTGGGGGACTGATCAGCAATATAACAATTAGAGGGAGATTCAAAAGTAGTACAATAAGGGAGATACTGGGGAGGAAATAATAAATTAGAGAGCTTGTAAAGACAGAATCAACCGGATATGGTGCTGGACTGGATGGAAACAGATGAAAAAGTAGATGACAACCGCAGGGATCCTGGTTGGGGCAACTGGGTGCAGCGAGGCTACTAACCGGGCCAGCAAAAGGCAGATGCAAAAGGCAGGTGGCAGGGCTGCTGAAATTTCAGGGAGTGGGAGTTCAGCACAAGGAGAGGGAACAGGAAAGGAGAATTGCTCAGGTTCAAACAGTTAGATGTGAAGCTCCTGACAGTCACCTGGTAAGACCTACAGCAGGTCGAAGGAAATACACATCCGGGAATAAAAAATAAAAAAAAAAGATCAGGGCCTAAAAGACACAAACTTACAGAAGAGAAAAGCATGAGATGATGGAGGATACCAGCTTGTGTAGCAGAGAGAAGAGGAGAACCCAGATGGAGAATTGACTAGGGAGATCAGAATATCAGAACCACCCATCAGGAGTAACATCAAGGAAACTGAGGAAGGAAACTTCTAGGAAGTGGCCAAATTGTCAAGAGCAGAGTGGTCAAAGAGAGTGATGACTGAAAAAGGCCGAAGGACTTCACACACTGGATGCCACTGCAAATCTTGTGAAAGCTGTGTTAATAGCATTCTGAGGTCACAAATCAGCCTACAAAGGCTGAGGTGGGACTGAGTCCTAAAGAAAGACATAATACAAGCAATTATTGAGTGCTTACTTTCGTCAGGCACTGTATTGAAAACTTTATATTGATTAAATCACTGGCCCTTGCAACAACCTTATGTGATAAATTTATTTAAAACCTCCAATAAAGATGCAAAATGAAGGCGAAGTGCTTTGCTCAGCATCTTACCCAAGCTATCCCAGCCGGAAAGTGGTAGAACTGTGCTACGATTCCATGCAGTTTGATTCCAGGGTCTGCATGTTCACCATCACCTCGCTATGCTGCCTCAACTGTTAAGTCTTTAAAAAACAGCAATAAAAAATAGCTAACACTTTATAGAAAGTTTCAAATACAGTAATACTTTAGTTTGTGAACAGAATTCGTTCCGGAAACAAACTACTTGTATTGCAAGACATCGCTCATTTACCACATTAAAATGTATTAGAAATGTTTGTTCGTCTTGCGGAACACTCGCAAACCAAGTTACTCGCAATCCAAGGTTTTACTCCATGCAACAGACCCTATTACTTTTTCACCTATTTTTCAGATTTGGAGACTGAGGCTCAGGGCTTACCCAGTGTCACACAAATAATCAGTGCTGGAATTGGATCCAGATTTTGGACTCAAAACCCATGGTCTAAATGAGATTTGAAAGGCAACAAGCTTATGAAGGAGGCTGAATTACTGAAAAAGATTTTCAATAACTAAGGAAAGGTGGGGAAGAAGAGAATAATTGTGAACAGAAGAACTTAAAAGTAAGCAAGAAGTAATGAACCCAGGGCAAAGGGGATTAATTCAGTTTTTGTTTGGTTTTATTCAAGTCAAACTTACTTTCATAAACCCCATATATGGCTTAAGTGCAGAA
This sequence comes from Hipposideros armiger, assembly GCF_001890085.2. NCBI lineage: Eukaryota > Metazoa > Chordata > Mammalia > Chiroptera > Hipposideridae > Hipposideros > Hipposideros armiger. Next base: position 1,300,599 of record NW_017731710.1, read on the forward strand.
TTCAATGACTTTTAATAAATTGATAGGTTGTGTAACCATTACCACATCCAGTTTTAGAACATTTCCATCGTCTTCAAATATTTCATCACCTCAACTTCCACCTCCAGCCCCCAACTTCCACTCCCAGCCCCCAAGCAACAGGATCTTAAAGATGAGAAATAAACCAGTGGTTAGAAACAGCCACTGCCACCGCTGTCACCATTTCCTTCTTTGGGACAAAACAATGACACGCTTCAGTATAACATAGTAACAATCAGTCATGAAGTGCTAACAATATATCTTCTTGGTAAAAGATTTTCATTTATATTCTACTTCTTTCTCACTCAGAGATCTTCAGAGGGCATTAAAAAAAACAAAAGAGGTGCCGGCTGAGTGGCTCAGTTGGTTAAGAGCTCGCTCAAGAGTTTGAGCTCTGAGCAACAGCAGTTCGAGTCCTGGCCCGAGCTGAGCAACCACTGAGCTGCATGGCTCAGCTAAACAAACAAACAAAAAAACGCAGAAGCACTCTGATTATTAAAAATATTTGAATTTAATAACGAATAAAATTAGGATTTCTTTTTCAAATATATAGCAAAGAAGTAAGCCCCAGGAAGTATACAATGAAAAAGAAATAGTAACAGGAACAGTCTCTACCAAATCTGGGGCATATATTTGCAAAAATCTTGGGCAAAGGAATAAATAAATTCTGCATAATAATTTGTTACTGTCTAACACAAAAAAATTTTGTAAATTTTACAACATTTTTTTTTTTAAGATTTTTTTTATTGGGAATTGGGGGATAACAGCGCTGGGGAATTGGGAGGAAGGGGAACAGACAAGTTGCTGTCGTTTTGTTCTTCAGTCTAGTTGTGGAGGACATTGCTTCACTGGCCCAAGTTGGCACCATCATTGCGCTCTTCTCTGGCGAGGCAGATCAGTCGCCGGCTTCTGGACGGCCGCTCACTGCGGCTGCTGGCCACACACGGTAGCCCATGGCAACCCACTGCCACAGGGACTGCAGCCCACGCCGTCGCCGGCGACTCACGGCAGCCCAGCTCCAGGTTGAGCTGTTGTTCAGCATCTTAGCTGTGGAGGGCAGTGTCACTGGCCCTCACATGTGGGATCCGAACCGGGGCCCTCTGGCATCCCAAGCGAGTTCTTAACCATCGCGCCACTCGGCCGGCCCCTACAACATATTTTTATAAAAAAACTTAAAATATCCCAGTGACTTGTGCTGCAGCAATAAACCTTAAGCGTCTACTTAGCATGTGGCGAGATAATGAGTAGCCCCAATTATACATTATTTTGGCATTCAAGCTATCTCTTGCTATAGACAATGCTTAGACTATAATAAAATTTCTTGTGCTTTACTACAAAAACAAAAGCACACACAAAAGAAATTTACTCCTGAATAAAGATATAAGAGAAAAATATTTTTTAAATATTGTACTGTGCAAATAAAAAGAAAAAATGAGGGTGTGGCTGGCTATTTTCTGTTTTTCTAGTAAGAGAAAGAATGATAAGAATTACTTAGTGCCTCTTGCCCCAAATCAGATTTTTTTCCATTTCTTTCCATTCTGCTTAAGGGTATTCTTAATCAATTAGTCAAAATATCATCTTAATGGGCTGGCCAAGTGGCTTGTTGGTTAAAAGCTGGCTTGGGACGCCAGCTCTGAGCAGCAGGGCCACCGGTTCGGATCCCACATGGCCCAGTGATGCTGCGCCCTCTACAGCTAAGATGGTGAGCAACAGCTCTACCTGGAGCTGGGCTGCCGTGAGTCGCCAGCGATGGTGTAGGCTGCAGTGGGCTGCCATAAGCTGCTGTGAGTGTCCAGCAGCCAGCATGAGCAGCCATGAGCGGCTGTCCAATAGCCGGCGACCGATCTGCCTCAGCCGGGAAGAGCGCAATGATCACAATACCAACATGGGCCTGTGAGGCGACGTCCTCCACAACTAGCCTGAAGAACAAAAGGACAGCAACTTGTCTTTTCCCCTTCCTCGATTCCCCAACGCTGTTCCCTTCCCCCAATTCCCCAAAAAAAAAATCTTAAAAAAAAAAAAAAAGAGCCAACAAAGGACTGGCCAGAAAAGCAGCACAAAACCCAGAAGTGTATGAAAGGGACAAGGGGGAAAGGTGTCAAAGACCAACTGTGCTGAGGCTGCCAGGGCATGAGTAAGGTCAGAACAAAGAGGCTCTCAACACTGGAAGTACAACGTGGAGTCAGCAGAGAAGACAGCCGTCTCTCCGAAGGGCAGGGAAGGAGGTCCAGCTGGCAGGAGGCACATTCACCTCTAAAGGTAATACAACAAGTTGGCTCTCAGGGCTCAACTAAATTCTTACTCTATTGAGGCCAACAGGCAAGGACTTGAAATTTTTAATAAAGCAACATCATCAGTCAATTCTGGAATCCAAAGGCCCATTTTGCTTATTTTCTCACTCAATAATAAATCCACCCAAAAAAATCACTA
>NW_017731710.1:1303183-1315372 GCF_001890085.2 Hipposideros armiger
AGAGAGAGAGAGAGAGAGAGAGAGAGAGAGAGAGAGAGAGAGAGAGAGAGAGAGAGAGAATGGCTGAAAACTCATCTCAAACCAGAGCAGCAGCTTCAGCAGCAACATAGTACCAACCACCATTTACCGAAAATCATTCCAGGGATTGTGGCTCGATGACTGATCTTCCATTTGCACAACAATGCTGTTGGATAGGTTTTACTGTTCACGTTACATAGGAGGAAAGATGACCAGGGTTTCACTGCTAGCAAACTGAGGGAGTGGATTAGAAGGAGTCTATGCTTTTTATCCTCTGCCACATAACGTCTTTCTTCTATTCACACTTACCTAAAACGAGAAGGCAGACGGGTAGGTTTGCCTCTTGCTCTGTAAGACACTCTTGCTGGCTAGACATGGTAACTCTATATTCTACTGTAACCATTAACATTGTTGTACTAACAAATAGACAACAATAGAATTTTTTTGTCCCCTTCCCTCCTCCTACCCACCCACCCATCTCCTCATTCATTTATAAATATGTATTAGTACACTAAGTCCTGTTGCATTTTAGAAAAGCGAGTTTTCTAAAAAAAAAAACCAAAAACAAAACCAAAAAAAACACCAAAAAATTCCCTGAAACTTCCAAAATAAGCATCACTGTTGGATAAAAAGCACAATTAACCAATATATCAACAATGATGATAAATTGTGTACTTTATTTCAATAAATAACTACAATGTGATGAGGAATCAGATGATCCTAATGCTCTTTTGGAAAAACTACTTCCCAACAGTTAGAAGTTCTAATTTTTCACTACATATATTTAAACATATATACAATTTTACAGTCTAATAACCTATGGAGAATCAGCCCTAAAATCATCTTTATGTGGTAATTTAAAAAACTTGATTGAAATAGAGGCTTCTAAAATATTTTTTAAATCAGTATTGACATATGAACTATAATCTGTTTGATAACTGAGCAAAAGAGATGGACCTTTCAAGGAGTTTAAGAAATGGTCACAAGATCTCATGATACAGAAACCAAACCCTATTCAAGAAATTAGACTCCGGGTGGCCAGTTAGCTCAATTGATTAGAGCGCAGTGCTCATAACACCAAGGTTGCCAGTTCCATCCTCTCATGGGCCACTGAGCTGCGCCCTCCACAATTAGATTGAAACAACTACTTGACTTGGAGCTGCTGGGTCCTGGAAAAACACACTGTTCCTCAGTTAAAAAAAAAAAAAAGACTCAATAAAATACCATTTAAGGTCATAGAAAAAAATGTAACTACTGCTTTTTAAAATTTTTCTAGATTGATAGATATACTCAGTCATTTCAATGACTGTAGATAAGGCAAACACCAGATGCTTATTTATCAATATAAATAGCAACAAAGAGAGAAAACAAGACTCCAAAAGTCAAGAGAATACTCAACAGGAATGGCTGCACAAATTAAAGTATATCTATACTGTGGATCATGTCATGGAGCTGGTAAAAATAATAAAGCATAACTGCATGCCCTGTCACAGAAAATATCTCTGGTATATATGTACATTATCCCGAGTAAAACTGGCAGGTAAGAGAATAGTCAATGTTAACAGTATAGATTAAGGCTACTTTCCTTTTTTACTTTATACCCTTTTGCTATATAAATTGTTTTGATAAGCATGCATTAGTTATGTAATTAACAATTAAAAAAATAAAAAAGAAAGAAAGAAAGGAAATGGGACGAGGAAGAAGAGAAAAGAAAATGGAAAGGAAAATAACTGGAACCAAGAACAAGGTGAGAGGCTTACGGGCTGGCACTGTGACATGAGAGGTTTGGAGAGAAACACTCCCAGACTCGAGTCCTAGTCCAGCTACTAACTAGGTGCAAATTAAACTCTCTAAGATTCAGTTTTCTGACATGTTGAGTGAGGATAACACTATTTCTTATCCTATAGAGTTACTGTGAGCATTAAATGAGCTACTTTTAGAAATGTGCCTAGCACAGTGTCTGAAACAGCGTAACTGCCCCATATATTGTAGTTATCATGCTCTTAAAATGCTAAAAATAACTTCACCTCTCAATTGTTTCCTCTTTCTGCCACAATCATAAACATTTTTGGTATAAGCTCTTTTTACTAATTTAGAAAAGTAGATTTTCATAACGACTCCAAAACCAATATAGGGGGAGACTATATGCTGGTGGCACTGCTAGAAATGTATTTCCATCTGGGATGTGCTATTGCAGCCTCACTTGGGTGCCTAGCTCCTCATCCTCGCTCATATGACGCTGAGCCCTACACAGGGCTTCTTACCAGAGATTTTACATTTAAATTTGTCTGCCACTTATCATAACACCGGTAGATACCTATATCTCTTCAAGTCATTCTACAGTAGATGAGTCAAAAACAGGATATTACTCAAGGGCATATTCTCAAGACTATACTTTCATGTTTGGAAAAAAGAAAATCAAAACTCTAACCATAAACCAGAATAGATTTCAAAGTAGTAAATAATAAAATTCCTACTTCCAATTTAGAATAAGAAACTGATTAAAATTTTTAAATTGTGTTTTTTTTACGATAACCTAATTCAGTCAACACATTTGTTTTTCAAATGGTGGCTTCACGTGTTCCCACATGGGCCCTATTCAAAGCTCATGAATTTTCTTAATAAACGAAGTCTTGCCTAATGAAGCACTATTCGGTGAATTTTAGCATATTCTGTCCCTCTTCTACTTATTAAGAACTTTTCTCCTAAAAAAATTCAAAAACCCTGTTAACACTGAACTCTCTTTTATGTTCACTTACATGCTACTGTCCTTGGATTTATGCATCTCATCAATGCTCTGAAACCTTATCTTTTATTCACAAGTCTAAAACCTAGAGCAGCATTCAACAAACTTATTCTGCAAAGGATAATAAATATTTTAGGCTTTGTGGACCAGTCTTCGTCACAACTATTGCCTCTGCCATTTTTGTAATGAGAAAGCAGTCATTGACAATACACAAACAAATGAGCATGGATGTGTTCCAATAAACTTGATTTACAAAAACGGGCAGCTGGCTGAATTTAGCCTGCAGGCCACTGTTGCCAACTACTCAATTAACTGCAATGTGTATGACAGTCTTCTATCCACTCTTTACATGTCTCTGACCAGTTAGCTAATAGGTCATTTTACTTATTAATGATTAGTATTAGTAATTTCACTAAAAGTAAATTATTTTTTATTTTTTAACTTCATTTAGGTTCTTCCCAACATTTAAGTAATTTTTCATCATTCTGCATTTAATTAAACAGAACTTAATCAGTAAGCATTTCCTCATGAATCCCATTTTATAAAATTTATTTTTATAGCACTGAATTCTCTCCAAATGTCCTGTGAAAAGTAGAAATGTCAGAGCTTCTCTGCAAATCAAATGCTTCATAAGGTTGAAAATAAAAGAAGCATTTACAGGCTTACTTTTCCTTCATTAAAAATTCAAGGCAATTCTTAATGAAGACAACCTTTTAAAGTATGGTAGCCAGCCGATAAGAGAGCCCCCAAGGAGCCCATCTCCTGATACCCTCAGCCTTGTATAGTCTCCTCCACTGCAGCTTGTCTGGGGCTCTTGGACTGCTCACTCTGGAGAAAGCCAGCTGCACGTCACGAGGGCCATGTAGCCCTATGGAGAGGCCCACATGGAGAGAATCCAACTAACCAGCCCCAACTTGTCTGCCATGTGATCCTCCAGCCCCAGTTTTCAAGCTTTCGGAGATGGCAGCCCCAGCCAATTCCAAACTACAACCTCCTAAGAGAGGCACCTTGAGCCAAAACTGCCCAACCAAGCAGCTCCCGAATTCCTGTCCCACGGGAACTGTGAATGTTCAGAAATGATTATTCTGCTAAGATTTGGGGTGATTTGAGGTCACAGCAGATACTTTTTGCCTAATTAGGTTACCATTTAGTTTATTCTGCATAACTAAATATTTGTATTAGTGGCAGCTGCAGTCAATAAACAAGAATCTCCTGTTTTGCAATATGATGCATTTAGGGGACAAGGCTGACACTAGCAACACCAATTAGCATGCACGGCTGTGAAGATGGCTGTGCTGTTTGTTCAACAGCACTCGACGCAAACTTGGTATTTGTTCTGTGGAAAGCTATGTGCCAGGCTATCCAGGCAGGGTGACTGCTACACACCGGCCCGTGACCCACAACAGTTACACGTAAAAAACAATGCGAACTTCACTCCATTCTTGCCCGTATAAATCTGTTGCACAGGGCAGTATTTTAAAAACCTGGTCTGATCCATGAGAGGATAATAAAAGGCAGTTCCTGGGATGCTTCCCACCAGCACTTTTAAATCATTAAAAAGAAGAGAAGGGTACAGATAGTAAGGGGAGAGTATTTTTTCATTTCATTTCTATATAAGGAAACATATGGGTATGGGAACGAAGATGGCGCGTGGAATAATATGTATTGCTTGTTGGCCATGGTCGAAAAATTTAACACCAGTGACATGAAGTATCAAGCATGTTAATATCCTCAAAAACTCACGAATCACCGTCCCTCTCCCAGTCCTTCCCCATCGCATTCTCCCTTTCCTGCTCTTCAACCTCCCTGCTGAGTAACCTGGCGTAGCTGCTCATTTTGTTTTCACCTTGGTGTTTTCTTAAAACCTTGGTGGAAACTGGCTCTGGCCCAGTTGCTCTTCTCCTCATCTCCTTCCTGCCCACCTTGAGAAATGAGAGCAGGGAAGTCCCTTTTCCTTGGGGACCCCTCTTAAAACACACGTAGTGGTCGCCTCGACACAGTGAGACAGGCAAGAGGAGGAAGATCATATAGGGAACCTGAAATGACCCTGAGGTAACCGAAGTTTCTGACTACATTAATCATCTTCATCTCTCCAACATGCTAGAAATAATTTAGATACACTGGGCTTGTAAGGTTGATTTTTAACTCTGTAATGTCCCAATAACAACTATATTTTCTACTGGGTAGACAGACTTTCAGGTTGTTAAAAAGCTCCCTGCTTTTATGACAAGGGGTACAGATATAAGGAGTATCTTGAGTGCAGGACGTGTCTCCCAGCTCTCTCTTCTGTAGTGTCTGGCGCAGACTCTGCATTCAGTTGAGAAATGAATGAATGACTATGAAGAGAAAGTTATTTTGGGAATTTAAAAAGAATCAAAAAAAAGAAATATCCAGTGAACCCGATGATTCATTTACTTATTAGTAATGCTTCAAGGGAAGGGCATTATTGCCCGTAAGGAAGTTTCCTAGCTTGAAACCTGTATTTCAACCACTGAAAATATGAATATAGATAAACATTTCCTAAAACTGCCTAATAAAGAGGAAGGAGTATTTCAAAAATACTCCAAAATGAGAGAGAATAAACAAAAAAAGTCAGGGTGATGGTTCTAGTGTGCACTGAGGGTTTTCTATCAAAAGGGCACAGTGAAGCTTAAGAAAATCTAGGGAAAAAATGAGACTAAGAATAAGACTCAGCTGATTAGTAATTCCTCAAAAACATGCCACAAGGCGGAAATGGGGGATCAACATGTTCTAACCAGATCACAACATTAAATGAAAAACTGGATTGATGTCTTTGAAACAGCACAGAAAAGCAAGTAATCGAATTCCTCTAGAATGAGATCAAGACGGAAGGGAGGGGAGCATTAAATCACAAAAAGCTCTAATGAAAGTCCTGGTTCTTTCTGAAAGCTCTTCTTCTAAGCAATGTTCCTGATTTGTATTAATTATTCAAAAAGTAGTTATTTTTCAAGTCAATAAAATTTTTAGCACAGTTATGTCATCCTCGTCCTATCACTAGTGCAAAAAAGAATTAAGGATATGTATTACAGTCTGCTTATTGGCCTAAATAGTATGAATATGTTGACATCGCCAAATTTATTTCTCTAACCCCCTCTGAGTTCCAGGCTCATATACTCAGCTGCCTGCCTACAATCTCCACTTGGCCTTCCCACAACCATCTCCAACCTCCCAACCAAAAACTAACCTCTTGATCTCTATCCTTCAATCCACAACTCCTCCCCCACTCCCTACCTGTCCCACTCCCTAAAGGAACAAACCACTTTTCTCACTTCAGATACGGAATTTCCACCCAGCTGCATAAATCACAAAGCTGGAAGTTATTCCTCTCATGTAATCCAACACATTCTGTGTAGTCTACCTCCAAAGTCTCTCTCCAACTAGTCTACCTTCCTCCATCTCCGCTAACACGGCCCTAATTCATCCTCCACCTTTCCCTCCTTTGGCGAAATGCAATAGCTTCTTAACTAGTCTCCTTTTTTCTCACACCACTTAGTTCTCTGTCTCTCTGCTCTCAGCCAGAGTAATATATAAACTGTTATTCCTCTATTTAAAACCTTCAACAGTTTCCCATGTCACTTGAAATAGAATGCCAAGGCATTAACTGGGCTACAAGATCCTGCCCTGTGGCCCCGGCCCTGCCTCCAGCCCCAGCCAGCAGGGGATGCTGCCGCCTCACTCACCCAGGAGGCACGCGGGCAGCTTGCAGACCTTGCGGGTCTCTGAAGCCTGGGAGGCTCTTCTCTGGCAAACTAACTCCCCCTACTCATTTCTCTAATCTCAGCTTCAATATTTTAAAATATGCTTATATTTTGATGCTTATAGTTTACCCGTGTGATTATCAGTCTAATGTCCATCTCTTCTCTACGCTGGCAGCTGCAAAAATTCAGTGACAGGGCCTGTATTGTTCATCACTGTGAACCCAGAAGCCATCAGAGGGGCCTTGGTATATAATAGAAGCCCAATAAATATTTGTTCAGTGAAAACACCTTCTTTTAAACTTATCTTACTTACCACTAAGTATACACAAATGCCTTCGCACATAAATTATAAATGTAAATAAACAATCACAAGACAAAATAAAAAACGAATACATTAAACTAATAAAATGAATATACTCTGCATGAAATACCCACGTTCTATGCTTAAAATAATTTCAACAGATAATGTATCACAAATCTATCCTTTTGCCTTTGCGGATTACAAACTTATTAGTACATTTATGTCATAAGCCAAATTTGCAAACTAAGATGTTAAAGATAAACAGGATATTATAGTTATTCCATGGAAACATTTACTCTAGGTTGGCCATTACCGGAAGCATCAATAAAACTGCAGAGCCAGGAAAATCATTTCTAATACGATTTGTTTCTAAAATGGTACTGAAGCCATCATATGAAAAACAGATCGATATAATTTTAATCTTTTAAATTGTATATATCCTCCGATGTTCCTTCTCGCACTTTCACAATATGAAAAGTATCACTGTTGTATTTTCAAAATGAACGTACTAACCTGAAAACAGATTTATGAAAAAAACATATTAAAACAAAATGAAAAATAAAAAAGGAAAAATTTGGGGGGAACATAGCAAAGAGGAGTGGCAACTTGAATTCTCCGCTCTAAGTTTATTTCAAAGTCCTGATGGGCTTCATAATAAAGAGTAAAATTCTTGTCTATACACTTCACTCTCAGCTCTACTCATATGTTTTGAATGAGCTAGCTCAATGCTTAAGCCTGTCAAGTGGCCACACTCCCCTTACCACCCAATCAACTGCATTTTTCCATTTTTCATCATGACCTTGATGAGACTAGCAGTGTTCTGACAGGATGTAGAGTACAAATGGTGCTCACTACTTGAAGAAAAATATGTAAGTAATCTGACAAAGCGTCTTCGAGAAACAAGCGGTAGTTTCTGCGAAGCTTGGTCAGCCATCACTTACTAAGCATTCACTCACCAAGGGGCACAGAAATGCAAGTTGAAATAAATCACATTTTAAAAAAATAATGTTCCAGTCTCACTTTCATAAAAGTATGTTCTCATAAAACTCATTTCTATTACCGTTCTTTTCCTACTTCTCTAAGTGCTGCACTTAAAAGTGTCAGCTTGGGAGCACTGAGAACGTACCGACATTCTCGCTGGGGAATGAAGAACGAAAATTAAAGTGAAGATGAGCTGGTCTAATTCTTCAATTCCTCCCCCTCCCCTGGCCCCCCCCCCATTTCACTCTAGAATACTTCCATCGAAAGATTTACTTGTGTCTTCTTCATATATGTCACCTTGCAGCTGCCGATTCGATTGCTCCTGCGCACTGAGACCCTTTGAAGTCAAAAGGAAGTGTCTTGGAATGCTAAGACCGGAGGGAATGATCTCGGTAAAACTTCCTTATCCGGTGGTCTCGGAATGCTGAGGCCATCCCGAGGATCATACGCATGTGTGAAGGCACAACTCGTGCTTAAATCACAATGCATATGGGCCCAAATTCATTGACAGATGCTTCCAAACAGGGTTCCAACGCGTGGTGGCTGGCACACAAGGTGGCCCCCAGTGATTCTCACCTCCTGGTATCCCAGCCCTCCTATACCCCCCTTGTACACTACTTGGCTCCTATTTTTATATCCCAAAGGATACTGCACACATGACAAAAGCCTGACTTCTAATACTGTGGCTTCTGTCTTGTTCTCTCTTGAATCACTCACACTAGGTGAAGACAAGCACCACGACCGGAAGAACTGTGGCCTCCTGTCAACCAGAATCAACATGAGAGAAGCAGGTCCGCTAGCCCGTTACAGCCCTCAGGTTACTGCAGCCCAGACTAATATCGTGGCTGCAATCTCCTAGGAGACTCTGAGCCTGAACCATCCCGCTGAATCACTATCACAATGCCTGACTCACAGAAACTCTGAGATATTGAATGTTTATAGTTTTAAGCCGCCAAATGTTGAAGTCATTTGTTAGGCAGAAGGAGAATTAAGACACAATATTTCCTCGTTTTTCAACCATCACATGTACAACCAATTGGGAGCTCAGCAGGCCTGGAAATGTAAGAGGTAGATAGGAAAACACTTTGCTACCTAAATATGGAGTCCAAAAAGTCCTATCTAGACATACGAGGAGCACGCTTTTGGAATTCCATGTGTAAGACCTTGCATATGTTAACCATGGTAACTGAAGGCCAGAATGCTGGGACACCAGATAAGGCACCTTTAGAACACTAACAGACTGTCATGTGAAGATGCTTGTTACATGCTTGATAAATCAGTGGACCAATAAATACTGTAGGAATAAAAGAAGTGGACGATGCCAAGGCTGGTTAAGAGTTTAGCACACTTCTTTATAATTACTTGTTGCAATGTCTCATTCAACCACCAGAGGGCAGGCACAGCATATTGTTCTTCTTTGACCTTCTAACACTTAATGGCCTAAAGCATGTATGCACTAGAAAATAAAAATTCAGCACAAATGGAGGGAAGGAGAAAGGGAGAATGTTTGTTAATAAATGTGAAGAGAGTAAGTCTGATTACAGTGCCCAGAAAAGCTTCTTGGAGTGTGAGTTGAGTTAGAATACAAGGCTTCAAGGGATGGATACTAAGTCACAAATGGTATTCTAGAAAGGGAATAAAGCAAAACATAGAGGGGGAGCACATCGGGTCAATTTCAACAAACAGGCATCAAGGGCACAGGGAGTGTGGACTGGGGCTCAAGTTCAACCTAAACTTTTTACTCTTACTCCTTTTTGCAACCTACTAGTTAAGACATTAGTTGGGCTTATTCTTTTATAAAATGTATCTACAGAAAATAGCAAGTTTAGTATACTAAATTCAGGCACATTCTCAGTTATCCACAGGTGATTATACTCCAACTTCCTTGTTTGATATTCACCAAAACCAAGCATCTCTGTGTACCTGTTGGAGCTGCATCTGTTGCAGGTGCAGTGCCCAGAAATAACCAGCCTCTATGTGGCCAGCCGCACTAACTCAAATCTATTTAGTAAGTGCAGATGTCACAATGCCCTCTGAAATCTTATCATCATACCAGCATTTTCAAATTGCCCTGTTATTTTCAATGCTACCTTCCAGCAAACGTTCTTATTAAAATTACATTTTTAAATATCCATGATTATTTATTGAACCGGAAGTTAACTCCTAATGACAAAATTAACAAAACCATGTGCCCTTTTCTTCAAGTTACTTGACTTAGCTAGGAGTCAGAGACAACTTCATATATGTATTTTATGAGGTTTTTGGCAAATTATATTGCTTTCATGGTTTATGGTCTGATTCCTAGATCTAAGATTTATGCTTAACAAGAACAGTTATAAGCCTATAGCGACAGGTAATAAATAAAACAGAATCCCAACATTCCAAAAAGGATACCCTTGCTGGAAGAAACTGAAGGAGGTAAATGGGTTAACTCGTGATTATTTAAAACTATCTCGTCACCTCAACTACAATAAATGTTATGTGTATGTCTGTAATGAAGATCCAATTGTTCAAGACAGCTATTAATTAGTTAATGATAACAATACTGGGTCTAGATTTGTGGGGCAAATTTTGTTGACAATAATGAAGAAATAAAGCAGAGGCATTTAATTAGGTAGAGGGGACCCCTACCGATGTGTAAACCTCTGCATCATTTGCATGACTTTTAATGTGTAAGTACACGGACATTCTTCAGGGAAATGAGACTCTTACAGCTTCAAAAGACAGAAAACCCAATTCAAAATAGCTTAAGCAAAAGAAGGGAATTTATTGGTTCAAATAACTGAAAAGCCCAGGAGTAGGTTTAGGAATGGCTGGATCCAGAGACTCACCTCATATGACCAAGGTGTGTATCTGTCTGTCTTCGGCCCTCGCCTCCCTCCCTGTTACGCCGCCTCCTTTTCTCTGTCCCGGGGATACTAATTCCATGAGGACAGCTTAGGCTTTACACTTCTCCAGTTTCAAATTCAACAAGGGAGAAATCCTCTTCCTCTAGCGCTTACGGAAAGTCCCCGGACGGAGTCTCACTGACCCAGCTTACATCCTGTACACTCTCCTGATCAATCACCGGGGTCAGGTTGCAACAAATACTCGCCCCTAAGGCCACGCCTGAGAGTGAGAAAGGGTTATTCTCCAAGGAAATACAGGTCAGATGCTCAGGAGAAAGAGAGGATGATGGACCAGGAACAAAACAAATGGACGTCCTCTAGCCATGTCGGCAGTTGCAGAGCGGTCCCTGAATGCCCTAACGTTGTAAAATAGGTTTAGAGAAAAATAGGTACAGTTCCAACATGTTACCTGAAATCTAACATTCCGCTACCTGCTCTTAAGTATTTAAGAAGTGATATCCTAATCCAATCCACTGCCTTACTCGGTCTCCTCTACTTATAAACACTACATTTCCCTCCACTGACTATGTAAAATATAATCAATCACCTACTGTTTTCTGATTTTGGCTTCCAGGAAATACACTAGTCAGGTTTTACCTCTCTGACTTTTCCAGATATTCCCCAGTTTCCTCCCCTCTTTTTCTATCTTATTTGAACTTATCCAGCACTTCTATCCAAATGACTCTCAAATATTCACTTCCAGACCAAAAAATTTCTAAAAAAAAAAAAAAATTCTACTCCCCCATTTCTAAAAACCAATTATACACCACAGAACCTAGGTGGCCACTCCTAAAATCTTCAAAACAAACATCTTTTCTTTAAGAAAACCAGTCCTTCCTCCCTCTCAGTCACCTATCTTAGAAATCATCTGATCACTCCTGCTTCAGGATTCAGCTCGGAGATTTCACCTTCGGTGAAAGCTTCCCTCCCCTCTCCTCACCAGGCTGGGTATGTGCTGTCCCAACACCCCACCCACTGTCACAGTGCTTATCCCTTTTCAGTGTAATGACTGGTTTACTTCCTGAGCTCTTACTCTACGCTACAGACTCATAGCAAGGGCACAGCTGTCTTATATCTGTATCCAGTACGCCAAGCAGAGTGGCTGGTACCCAGAAAGCTCCCAATGAATGCTTAATGAAAGAGAGAGACAAAGTTAATTCTTATTAAAAATCTGTCATTTTCTTGGTTTAAACTATTTCCTATGTTAAAAATGACTGTCAGCAAAAAAATATATATATTTATTTGGTTTACTATTCAGAAAGAATTGGGTCTTGGTAAGGTCTAGGCAACAAGACTGCTACCAGGATTTATAACATACAGTCAGAGGACAGAAAAATCACGACTTTTTTCTTCCCTTTTCCTTAGCAACCTCCAGGTTAAAAAAAATAAAAATAACGATGGTGGATGTTAAACACTAGGGAACTGTGATTTCTCTTTAAGAGGCTAATTATAATAGCCCATCAGTAGGACCAGATGTGCTTGCTGTTGAGGCCTCACCAAATCATCCCTTACAGGCAGCAAGCAACCCAGCTGCTA
>NW_017731710.1:1317702-1318650 GCF_001890085.2 Hipposideros armiger
TTCATATCTTCTCTTCCTGAGTGTGTCTAAAAAATATAATATCCCATTTCAAGTTAAATGTTGGTAAATTACTTATATTATCAGACTGACATCTCTGCCAAACAGATCCAGTAGAACCCTGAATGGAAATACTATTTCAATTGTAACATCAGTAACACTGAAATGTGTTACGACTCAAATGCTAAGGATGAGTAATCCTAGCATTAATAGTAATGATGCCAATGAGGGCAATACTAACAATATTAGAAATCACTAATATTCCAGGCAGTGTGACACTCTGGGAGGTCAGCAGAATACCCACCCATCTACCCAAGAACTCCATGTCCTGTCCCCTCATTCTGTGGTTATATTACCCGACTACCTTCCACAGCACAAGGACTGCAGATGTGGTTTTAGTTCCAATGGGGAGATAAAATGGAGATTGTTCTGGATTATCTTGGTGGCCCAAACAAGGGTCCTTAAAAGTGGAACAGGGAGGCAAGAGTCAGAGTGAGGTATGACGGTGGAAGAAGGGTTGGAAAAATGCAACATGGCTGGCTTTAAAGATGGAGAAAGTTGACCACGAACGAACCAGGAAATATGGGTAGCTTCTCAAAGCTGGAAAAGGCAAAATAGAAAAAAAGAAAAAAATTTTTTTTTTACCCTGGAACACAGTCCTCCCAGCACCTTTTTAGCCAGGGAGTCCTGTGCCGGACTTCTGACCTACAGCACTGTAAGGTAATAAATCTTGTGTTGTCTTAAGGCATAACGTTTGTGGTAAGTTTTATAGCAGCAACAGAAAACTGGGTTAAATTCAATGTTTCCCCATACTAATGAGGTAGGTATTATTATTAATCCTACTTTAGCAGAAGAAAGCTGAGGCGTAAACAGAGATCAAGTCAACTTGCCCGGGGTCACAAGCTGAATAAACTTCAGACTTGCATTTGTCTGTCTGATCTCGGCATCATA
>NW_017731710.1:1319627-1321262 GCF_001890085.2 Hipposideros armiger
ACACACAGAGTTGGCTGGGAACAACTCGAACCTTTTAACTCAAAGCCCTTGCTTCTTGGTGATAGGTACTCCTCCTAACTTTAAAGTGTCTTTAATCTTTCTGACCTGAATTTCGGTCTAAGAATTTATTATTTACTGGTTGCTGTGACAATGAGCACATTACCTAATATCTCTGAGCCTAAATTTTCTCATCTTTAAAATGGGCCTAATAAAAAATACAAAATACCTGTCTCACAGGGCTGTTAACAAGAACAAGTGAACAAGCAGGAAAAGCACCTGACGCGTGGCGGGCGCTCATCAGAGGGCTTATGATGACAGTGATTACAGCTGCTCTCTGGCATTAACACAGGACACGAAGATTTACTGGCTTCTCTCAGCTGACACCCCTTCCAGAGTCACTTGATTGCAACTTCTTTTAAGCTACTCCAGGGAGGTAGTATTCACACTCATCTTGTTATTCATAGACTTTAAAAATAATTCATTCCTTCTCCTGACTCGTCAAATTGTGTACAATTGTAAACAATCTTGCTCCCTGAACTCATCCTTGCTGCCCCGCCTTTTAATCTTCTTCAAGTCAAACCAGTTTTGATGATGTTTATTTTCATTAATTTTTTTTAAACAATAAGCATTTGTTTCACTGTTGTTCAGAAACTGAACTTTCAAAAAAGAAGTGGTAGATTTTATTTATCTATTGTGAAATGATAGGAGCTTTGTTATGTGGGCTCATTAAAACAAACCTCAACATTAATGTCTTCAATTTTCTCCTTACACCGTCCACATCAACGCCAAGTAGCTGCAGTCTGTATTGTTTCCAAAATCATTACACAGCATAACTTTAGAAACCCTACCCTACTCAATCTAGCTTTCAACAGCCATCACTACAAATAAAAAAAGGTAAACATGGGGCCGGCCAAGTAGCTCAGTTGGTTAAGAGTTGGCTTGGGAGCGTGAGCTCTGAGCAGCAGGACCCAGGTTGTTTCCACATGGGCCAGTGAAGCTGCGCCCTCTACAGCTAAGATGGTGAACAACAGCTCAACCCGGAGCTGGGCTGCCCGGCAGCTAGCAAGAGCTTTCATGAGCTGCCGTGAGCCACCGTGAGCAGCCGCCAGCAAGAGCTTTCATGAGCTGCCGTGAGCCACCGTGAGCAGCCGCCAATGGCGGCGAGCGACTGCCTCACCTGGGAAGAGTGCAATGATCACAATACCAACATGCACCAGTGAAGCGACATCCTCCACAACTAGACTGAAGAACAGAAAGACAGCAACTTGTCTGTTCCCCAACGCTGTTTCCCTTCCCCAATAAAAAATAAAAAAAAAATCTAAAAAAAAAAATGGTAAACATGCCGTATTTCTCATATTTTACTTGTAGGTGTTGGACTGTAGTCCTGACATTTATTGTTTGTTTGTTCTAAGACAAAATGTGTCTGTTATTTTACTTCCTCTCCATTCTGAATGATTCTGATGGCAATGCACAGTGATCGTGATTCAGTGTGAAGCAGGCATTAAAAATGTGATGAGAAGGAGACAAGTCTAGTTCATGTCTCTTTATCTTGCTATGGACACAATGACGGCACTCAAATTTGGTAAAAGTAAATTTCAACTTCTATTATTAATTATAAGCAAAATTACATATCAC
>NW_017731710.1:1323447-1330642 GCF_001890085.2 Hipposideros armiger
GGGGAAGGGATTCAACCAACCTGTGAATCGTATATCCTCAACTTTCCATATCCAGTGTGGCCAGGTGAAGCAGGACAAATCACTTGGATAAAACTATTATTCTAACTCACTCCCCATTATCAATTTCAGCCATGTCATGTCCCACTCAAAAGCCTTCAATAGCTCACCAGTAAGTATATAATCAAATAAAACGCAAGTTCCTTTAGAAAATGGACTTCAGGGATCCTTTAGGGATCTCACAAGGATCTCACCTTGTCTTTTTCCACCTTCCACTACGGAGTGCTTCGCACATATGACAAGACCCATCCAAGCGTACTCTACAGGCCCAATTCTACCATCATCTCACTTCCACGTCCTGTGTTACACCATGATATTCGCCTGGAATGTGCATCTACCGAAAATCCTATCTGTATCTATCAAAATACCGTATCTGCCCCTAACATAGCACGCCAGTCACAAAGCCTGACAGAATTTGGCGTGTATCACTCATCAGTCCCTGTTTTGCCCCATTTGGCTTCAGATACTAAAGGCCCACTTAGGCTAAAGGAGGTGGTATGCCATTGTCATCTCTTAGGTCAGACATCCTGCCTAACTTTGTGATCTAGGGAAATTCTTTCACTTCCCCAGTCTAAGTTTTCTTACCTGAAAAATGGGAAAAATAACAGTATCCTCCTCATAGGGTTGCTTCAAGGATTAAATGGATTACTACACATAGCTGGTACATAGATTCTTAATGTTTACTGCATTTCTCCTCAAGAAGTGGCTTCCTCCCTCAATCTCAGTCCACTTGGCTGGTACACAACTGATGTGTCTAATCATTCCCCTCCCTTCTCCCAGAAGGCTGGTCTTGCGGCCCATGCCACAGTGCCAAAGCAGGCCTCCATTCCCAGCAAATGGGCCCCCATGCCCAACACCTGGTACACAATACGGCGATCACCATGAATCTGCACCTTCTTTTACCATCTTTCTTCCCCTTCTCTCTCCTGAGCCACTCCACAACTCCCAGATCATACTCTCAACGTATTTGCTGAAACAGATTCAGTATAGCCACTTAGATAACGTGACTTTAATAAATGACTGTAAGGACTAGCCATGTCGATGAGTTAGTCCTTCCAGCAATGGCTTTTCCAGCAAGCCCCTTTTCCTATCACTGCATCAATGAAAAGGGCCAGCATGCTGTTCTTGTTGTTACTGGTATATGTCTTAGTCACCTATAAAATTATAGGTTTCTTGAGAGCAAAGACTATGTAATAATCATCTTTGAATTCCCCCAGGCCTAAACACACAGTTCTCAGTTTTATTTTTGATTAACCTAACGGATGAAAAGAGTCGCATCTGAGTTTTACCTGAGTACCAATCAGCAAAAACATGTGTTTGTCTACCACCCCTCCCCCAACCACTGGTTATTAAAATACAAACAATACACATGTATCCTTACTTATAATTAAAATGAGTTTTTAAATGACCGACCCATTACACTTCTCTCAAGTTTTCAGTGACATCTCTTTACCTTACCTTAATTATTTTAGATTAATGTACTAATCTGTTTTTTACAAGGCTTTTAAAATAGCAAAATAAGGGGGCCGGCTGAGTGGCTCAGTTGGTTAAGAGCTCGCTCAAGAGTTTGAGCTCTGAGCAACAGCGGTTCGCGTCCAGCCCGAGCTGAGCAGCCGCTGAGCTGCCAACAGGTGGCAGGATGGCTCAGCTAAAAAAAAAAATAAATAAATAAGCAAAATAATAATCAATATACCCACATTAATGCTTTTCAGTATCATCTTTTTACACTGAGTTAAGAAGTGCCTTAAGCCTTCATAATCTATACTTAAATAGTACGAAATTACTGTGCTGCATTCAACAAGAAATTTCAAATCTGTGAAAGATAACACAGTACTATTATTCTACTTCATTACTCACATCTCTCTCCCTTAACCTTACTTTACTGCCAAATTCAGGTTGTTTGATAATCTAGGCCTAATTCAAGTCTAGTTCATGTTAGTACTGATCTGTGACTATCAAATGTTCTACGATCGTCTATTGGGTCGTTGGGAAAGTCATGACGTATTTTTCTATGTTTTTCAATGCAAAAATGCGTCATGACTTTCCCAACGGCCCAATATTTTGTTATGTTTCGTTCAGGTCATCTCAATCCGGTATTTTTCAGAAGATTAAAAGAACATCTACTATTTTGCTATGTTTAGTTCAGGTCATCTTAATCTGGTATTTTCCAGAATATTAAAAGAACTAAAATTGATTTTTTCTTTTTACAATTACTATAAGATAATTAGGTGATTTCTTTCAACTATCTGCCTTTCCATGTGATACATACAAAACTTTACAATAGTGGTCTGAAACCCTGACTGTGTGCACTATAATCACCTGTGAAATTCTTTAAAAATAGATCCCAGACCCCAGCCCAAAGGAGTGGGACTTGGTTGGTCTCTGGTGAGCCCAAGTGTGAATGTTGTTGATGTTTTCTGAAGAGCAATAGTGATTAAGAAGCACAGCCTCAAGTATCCTTCTTTTCTTTAAAAGAACACACTATATTTCAAAGATCTATAGATATATATTAATATGTTTAGTGCTCGTATAATCACAATTTAAAAAACTCATTATCCAACATATTTTAAATCATCATTGAATTGCATGTCTTTGAAAAACATAACTGCAATGATCATTGTCAAAATTTCTCCCCCAAACCATCAGTCCTCACATGGGTGATTTTCTAAAATAAACTTTCAGGTGTAAAATTTTTTGCACATCAAAAGCAGTAACACAACACACATTCTAAATACCTTTAATCCTTGGTATCTAGCCAAATTGTTCCCTATCTGCTTGTTGCCAAATTTAAAGCTCATTTTCTGGATTAGTCTAAAAAACAAAACTCCCTGTGTTTCCGTATTCTTTAGTGTGAAGCACCACAGATTCAGTATGCTTCATCCCTGAGAATGACTCCCCTTTTGCTGATGGGGGACCTTGCTGCTGGGCCTGAAAAACAGTGCTGAGAATGAAAATGCCCTTGATTACTGTCAAATGACCTCGCCTTCCAGAGTAAAAATTTAAATCCCAACGGTGATTTAAAGTCTATATTCAGCTGTTAAGCCCTTTTGGACTCGAACAGCAGACACACATAATAAATCTCAAAGCTGACAGTTCAGGATTGCCTTACTACCTCTGGCACTTCCACACTCAAAAAAAAAATTAATAAATAAATAAATCATTCACATCCTGCACTCCGATATAAAACATAAAATTAAGGATAACATTAACTATATGGGGGAAGGGGGATCTGAATGACTTTTGCTTAAACAAATGCCACATTTTCATACGTATCTATCAAGTTACATTCTACCTCATTCTATTTTTTTTTTTCTGTTAATCTCTTTCACAAAAAAACTATATTACTTTTGGGTTACAAATAAGACACTGAATTTCAACCACCCTGAAATTAACTCTACTGTCATTACTGCGACAAGCCCATCCCTCCTCCCTACACCAGGGAAAAGCCTATATTTAACGAACACATCATTGTTTTTGCAATTCCAATTGTTTCTCAGGTTACCCTCCAGTCTTTAGCATTACACATAAATTTACTAAATAGCAATCACAGTGTATCACAACTGTTTCTTCTGTTGCAACTTAAATAATATTGTAAAACAGGGGTCTTAAGAATAATGCAGGAGGCCTTTAACAGTAAAGAATAGGTTAAAAATTGGAAAGGAAAATCACTCAACGATAGTTATATACAACAGTCAATTTCACATTAAAAAAAAACAACAAAACAAAAACTGATTTTACAGTGCCAAGGAATTAAATATCTCTCTTTGAAATGTGATCATTAGTCTTAAGAAGAATCATAATTCTGAAAGAGGTAATGTGTGCCTGCGATTAAAAAACACAAAGACAAGATTTTGTCTTCTTTCTTCTAAGTATCTGGTTTCTATTCCCAAGAAGAATAAACCAAGAAAGATACGATACACATGGATTTCTACATTTCAACTAATCAAGCTAAGATGTACCACCACTCACTATAAATAATTCTGCTTTTTTTCTTTTTCCTTTTTTAAAGAAAGCAATTAACAGACATCACCACATTTTAGCCCACACCTGCTCCGTAGAGATGAGGAAGTTAACACCCAGTGAGGCAGATGAAAGTGGTGATGCAGTGAAATGGAGGAGACTGAATTCTACCACTCTACCCAGGAAAATCTACATCAACTGGAAAAACCCTGGAAACATCTCACCAAACAAAAGTGAGCAGGCTCCAAAAGCTACTGACTGCTATCACACTACCTTTGTACAACATCATTGCAATTTATTTCATTACATGCATTTTGTAACTTCAATCACGAAAATTAAGAAGTTAACTACCCACTTGGAAAAAGTGGTCATGCATTCTATTAGATGTTCCACTTCGTGTAAGCCCCACCGTCACAATCTGTGTCTCCAGGTCTTGATTTCCTCTTCCTATAAATCGAGTATGTTGGCATAGCGTTCAATAATCCCTGAATATGCCACTGTCTGCAACCGAGGACAGGATCAAGTTTGACATTTTAACCACGTTTGCTGCACTGACCTGGAGAATAATGAATTCTGAACAAAATATAATGTATGGACATAAATCAAACCAATTTCTGTGTTACTCTTTTATAAATATGCGGTTTGTTGGCAGTGCTTCCTCAACTTTTTTCATGCCACAACACACAAAGGAAATGATAATACTCAGGCAGCACAATGGATTAATAATGGACCAAGGAGACTGCTGGAGGTGGGTGGGGGCTGGTTCAGGCCCTGGGGTCTGGGGGTGAAACAGGCCCAGTTGGGAACCCCACAGCAGAGGCCTCACCGCTTCACCTTTCATTGACCTATATAGCTTAGTAATAGACTGAACCCCTGAGGCTTGAGCTCGGAATGTCCCCTGTCCCAGTTCCCTGTTTTAGGAAATTACCCTGAAACTTATGATTAATGCCCTTATGCTTACTGATCACAATCTCCACGGTCTAGCATTCTTTCCACGCTACTCCATCATTGTTCCTGGGTTGCTGACGCCACCGGAGAACATTGCCAGAGAGAAGGCTCCATGCAGACACCTAGAACCATCCTATAGCCTCTGGAATAATACCCAGGCTTTTCCTTAAATACCATGGGACGTTCTGAGAATGTTAAGGCCGTTTTTCAAGGTGTTAACCTGCCTTCTCAGACCACCTGCTCTGACAATCAATGTTTATCTTATAGCCCAACTCCTGTGTGGACCTATTGGCTGTGCAGTGCTGGCAGCACGAGCCCTGGACTTGGTTGCCCTCAGGTTTCAGGGGCAGGGTGGGTGGGGTGCTCAAAGGCTCCTGAAACCTGATCATGGCCCACCAGGAGCTGTGGAAGCAGTGTGCTGGAGCACGGAAAGGATGATGACACTATCACAGGCTTAACTGCCGTAAGGAATGATTTGCTCACTTTCAAAGCCAGGGCCTATACCTCCAGAATTAACTCACAAAGGTATGCAATGTGGTCACACAGAAACTGATCATCATTGTTGGCTAAATCACAGAAAACGAACAATGGCAGCAGATATTCCAAACATAAAAAAGACAAATCAAGCGTTTATGAATAGGGAAATCATTTATTATTAATTATCCTTAGAGTTCAAATATACCTATAAATTACAATATAAAAGTATATAATAAATCAGAGAAGGTCTGATTATTCTCAGCTTTAAGTTGGAACCACCATTTAGCATGCCCGAGTTCAGCTGGACCCAGCTGTTCTTTAAAATCATTATTAGTGATTACTGAAACATTATTACCAAAGGATGAGGGGCAGCGTGGTGCTGTGAGTGTATGGATGGGTTAGACTGGGAACTGAAGGACTTTGACGTGGGGTTTCAAAAAAACAAAAAGTTCATCTACATAACAATTAAGTCCCCTCACCCTTAGTTTTCTTTACTATCAAATGGAGGCAATATCATCTTCCTTTATGGTTTTTGTGGGGTTTAGAGGTAATCTAATGCATGTCTGGTACTCAAATGCATTAAAAAGGCATTATTGTAACCACTGGCCCTATTTTTGTATGCATTTTTTTTTTTACTTAACATTAATTCCTGTGTCTTTTTACAAGTACCTTCACAGTATCTGTGTCCAATGTTTTTCAAGGCTACATAATATTCTATCTTGTTACCTGATGGTTTTCGTCAACAAGAGTCAATTGCTAGATATCTGTATTACAGTAATTTTCTACTATTATGAACATTTTAAAATTATTCCCTTAGCATCTGGAACCAAAAATGGAATTACAGAGTAAAAGATTATGATTATCTTTATACTTTTGATATATGCACTTCTTAGATATCTATCCTCCTGACTGAGGACTGGGGGGGGTAGGGTGCAAGTGAGGTAGAATCCTAGCGGTTTTGAAACTCAGCTGGTTGAATTTCAATTATGTTAATTGACTCTTGGAACTAAACATGCTTTTTCTTTCAGAGAAATTGAATTAATATATTAAGAAAAGCTTTTAAAAATTATTTCAAAATAAGGAAAGATTTCCTCAGTCACAGTTACTAAGCAATATCATTTTAACAATGAATACGCCTTACTGTTTTAAATTTTTAAACAAAAAACAACCTAAGTATATACTGTGCATATATATATTTTTTTCACAGAACACAAAAAGATTTAAAGTAAAAAGGTTAAGTTTCTATTGCTCCATCCTCAATAGTCTTCATCAAAACCCAAAGTGATTATTAACATTTTCATTTGTATCCCATCAGCATTTTTAAATAGAAAAAAGATAAATATGTATATCTTTATTAGTATACAAATTGCTCTAAAAGTTGCTTTTTTTCCTCTAATAAATCTTGGACCTCAGCACATACATATCTACTACTACACGTATTCTATTATTTTCTACTGTCCCATAATTTATATAACTGGCTCATTATTAAAAGATACTTGACCAGTTACCTGTTTTTTGCTATTTGGGGGTGGGGGGGGGATAAAAACAAAACTTCCATAACCATCCTTGTACATCATTATAAACAATATGAAAGTTCAACCTTATATTAATACTATTATATTTTTAGCACAAAGTTGCAGTTAGAGAATTGATGGGTCAAAGGGTGTGACTATTTTACCGTATTTGCCGGCGTATAAGACGATTTTTTGGCCCTGAAAAATATGCCTCCAAGTGGGGGGTCGTCTTATACGCC